>NW_015174355.1:148857-203964 GCF_001447785.1 Gekko japonicus
CAATTCCATTTTTTCTCCGATCACCTCCTGGAGCTGCTGAGACACAAATTCTTGATTTATCTTGGCAAGCTGCTGGTTAATACCAACAAGTTGCTCCAAGATCAGCTTGATGGCTTCTGCTACTAGTGCAGTGATGTCCACTTCCCTTCTTCTCTCGGAGTTTTCGCCATCTTTTTTAGAGTATCTGCCCTTTCAATGTTTTATTTTCAATAAAGTCTCTTTCTTCCTGGCGCTGCAAATCGCATACGCTGTTAAAAGCTCATGGAAATCTCCCACAAGAGGCTTACACGCTTGCAAATAAAGTCTTTCAGAAGTATCCATTTACAACTGTCTCTCTCTCCCCCCCTCCCCTCTTCTGTTTATGTAAACATGTCAAAGAGGCACCCCCTCCAATCGCTTAAAGGGTTTCAGGGGAGGATTTCGCTTCAAGTGTCCATTTACAATCATTTCTCTCACTCTCCCCCTCCTTGTTTATGTAAATGCATTGAGAGGCATCCCTCTCTCAGCACATTATCGCTCAGAAAGTTTTTCCTTTGAGGGATTTCGCTTCAAGTGTCCATTTACAATCATTTCTCTCACTCTCCCCCTCCTTGTTTATGTAAATGCATTGAGAGGCATCCCTCTCTCAGCACATTATCGCTCAGAAAGTTTTTCCTTTGAGGGGGAGGGGATTTTCTCTTCTGAAGACAAATCACTCATTTTCACTCACAGTTTACTCCTTAACGCAAAGTTCATTGTTGGTCTTTATCTTGACCACGCTCTTAATCGCTCCTCCACTCGATCTCCTGCGCTTGATCGGGTCGACACAGCTTGTGGCCTCGCAGTAAGCGAGAGGGACCATCAGGGCGGAGGGGAGCCTTCATCTCCCTGCCGTCAGCAGAAAAAGAGGCTCACCCTCAAAAGCCCTATGGCTTGGGAGTTCTCCCTGAACTGCCATGGGGGTGCCGAACCAGTGGCACCTCTCCCCCTCACTGCTGTGCGGTATGCCTCCCCAGAGAGCTGGGAAAGGTGTCCGCCATCGTTGTGTTGTAAACCCCGCCTCCTCAGAATGTTGTATTCTTATAAGCCAGCATTTTTATCAATATTTTATTTTGAACATTAAAACTCTTGGTAAATGCTGCCTGTACATATGCACTGATTTGTTCCCAAGCTGGCTGTCAAAGGCATTGTTGGAAAAACGGGTTTAGAGCAGGTGGTTTCTATTCTTGTTAAGAGGTATTTTCTCTATATACTGAAAACCCTTTTGTAACATATGTAGTGGATTTATGCAAGATATTTAGTACAAGTTTTCCTTCACCAGTAAAGGTGAGACAGGTGAGAAGTTAAAATAAGTGTGGGACATCTTGCACTGTGATAAGCAATTAAAGATGTGACCACAGAGTTCCAGCTTGTAAGCCTCTCAGACATGTTCCGATGAGGACACTGGAGAGGTAGTTGTGCTAATATACCATCCATCATTAATTTCACAAAGAACTTGTAAGATTCTAGAGTGCAGAGTACCCTGTCCATATGTTTCTACCATTAGGTCAAGCACCACATGACAAGAACTGCATTCTGTAGCTGCAGAATTCCCTCAGTGGAGAGAAGAAACCAATATGAGGGAATATAGGCCACCATAGTTAGTAATATGTTCATATTAAAGCCTTTGTCATCCCATAGATCTATTCTCTATTCTTGATTGTTCTTACCTCTCCCTTTGCTCCTCATTCCCTCCTCATATGCAGACTACTTAACATGGATTTGAGGTCCCCTCCTTCGCCCCGCCTCTCTCCACAGCAGAGAGAGAGTGGATTATAAACCAGATGCAGAATCACCCAAGATGAATTTTGCAACCTGATTTTCAAAATGATATGCCCTGTTTGGAGTTCTTTCACTGATCCCTACTGAAAAGTTTGGTGCAGTACAAGTTCTTTTATTTTTGGAGTTTCCTTAATGGATCAGAATGTCATCAGCATGTAACTGCATGGTGAGGCTCACTAATACACTCTTTGTTTGGTAATGTTAGGCATGGGGGAGGCTGCGGTTCTTTCACTGATCCCTACTGAAAAGTCTGGTGCAGTACAAGTTCTTTTATTTTTGGAGTTTCCTTAATGGATCAGAATGTCATCAGCATGTAACTGCATGGTGAGGCTCACTAATACACTCTTTGTTTGGTAATGTTACTGAGTTGGAATGTTAAAAAATGTTGACTTTTTGTCTGATGTCATTGGCAAAAAACAACACTGATGTCACCTTCCTTCTATCGCCAGTCATTCAGACTGAGGGCAAAATGACTGGCATTATTTTTGCCTTCACTGGCTTCATCATGTCCATTTTCTTGGATGTGAACAGAACATGTCATCACATAAGAATGGAGATTTTGTTTAATGGTAACAAAGACCGGTAATGAACGTCTGTGAGCAAATGGGCAAATTACCATAAACAAAGTAATTTGATCTTCAAAAGCAACATTTTGCTGTTTAAAGTTCTGACATCAAGACTTAGGTTAGACTAAGGTCCTGGTAACATAGAGGATTTGCCCCGTGAAAGGAATGGCGCGATTATACCACAACATCTGGGAAGCGTAGCGCACCCGTCTCCAACCCGTACCGTCGCCCCGAAGAAGTGGATTTAAGAGGCACTGGGGAAAAGGTAGTAGCTTCTGGTAAATGCGCGGCGTGGGCGAGCATCTGATCGGTTACGTGCCGGTAGCCTATGGCATCCAGCAGCCGTCTGCGATCTGTGCATGCACAGTAATGCAGTACTGCCATGTTGCCTCGCTGGGACTATGCTGTTGCCTCCCTGGTGTAATCAGCTGCCGAGGGCTTGAGGACAGAGCCCCAGGGGACCATAAGATCACGCTTCCACGCTTCTTTTAGCTCCGCCTCTAAAATGCCTCCCTTTCAGTGCAGATTTTTCCACTCGTGTGACCGGGGCCTAAGGTTGCCAACTGAAGGGGGGGTATCCTGACCCTTTAATCAAGGTTTAATGAGTGGCAATTGGCAGTTGAAGCCTTTCATGTTAAATTAAACAATTGCTTGCAGATCATACTGATAATAAAAGCATGGCTAGAGGTATCTCTTTAAAAGCTGGCAATATTAGGCTCCCTACTAAAAGAAATACTGTCCTTACAACTAGAGGCTCTTGTACAAGGTGAAAACTGGACATAACTATTTTTAGAAGGTTCGTGCAGTATATAATGGAGAGGCAACTAGGCTACTTGTCTCTCCCTAAGTACTAATTGAAACTACACACATACTGACAGATAGTGAAAGAAGCTGCAGAAAGTTGAGAAGTAATCTGGGTGTGGCATTCCATAACCAAACAATCAGTAGGCAAGCTTTCTATTTAATATAATTATAAGTTGATTTGCTGCTCCCGTTTCCCAAAAAATGAACATACACTTGCATGAAACATGGTACAATGTATCAAACACAAAAATAAACATTTAACTGGGCCAGTGGCACTTAGTATATTCGTGGATGTGAAAAGACGGAAGAACAATTCTCTGCAAATAGATGAGCAATTTTAGGTATTCATTAAATTAAATTAAATTAAACTGGGTTAAGGAGAGATATTGAGAACATACAATGTTCTCAAGGCAGTGTTTACTGCTACATCTAGAGCTTTGGGGGGGGGGAGCAATTCATTGACAGGTGTAAGCAATTATACCACCAATTGTTTTAACAGTTCTGAGGCAAATTATGCCAGGAAAGGATATGGGTAATAACTACAACCACTATTTGTTTGCAGCCCCAGCACCAAGGGGAGGGCATGGGGGAGGCTGCGGTTGTGCCCCATTAATCGTTTTATGACCCATGTTTGAATAACACACATACAACTTGGTTTGGAATAAACTGGAATAAATTGGCCACAACTTTATTGGCTACAGCTGTAAGAAACCTTGGCAGAGCATGGGGAACTTCTGGACTTCAACTGAGCTGGCAGCTATATAAATATTTCAAACAGGGATATAATGCTTTATATGTTTATATGTTTACATGACACTTTTGAGATTTGCATTCCATTGAATTGCCAAGATGTATCTTTGTCTACATGGTATTATAACATTGAAGATTGGAAATAGCTTTGTGTGTATGTATTTTTGGAACTGTAAGATTTTTATTCGGGCCGTGGTGGCTCAGAAACAGGGCTAGCTCCAGGTTTTTTTGCACACTAGGCGAGGCTCCCTTCTGCCGCCTCCCCGCCCCCCCCGTGCACCCACCAATTTTCAAACATAAATGCATTTTAGGAAGAATGAAAAACACAAAATTTGAAATTGCTAATTTCTTTTTTTTAATTGTGAGAACAAGTAATACAATCTCTGATCTTCTCTCTCAAACAGAAAAACACAAATCAAGACCAAGTAGTCTCTTTTGCAGCATTGTCAAGCATATATGTACTTTTATAAGTTTGAGTTTGGAGAAGCTGCGTTTACCACTTGCCACTGACACTGGAAGTGTGAGAAGGATCCTTAGAGCAACAGAAACATTAGGCACACTATCCTGGAGCTTTTGACAGCAGACTGAGGGAAGTTCAGAGGATCCATGAGCAAGCCATACTGAACGGTCCCTGCAGTGTTACAAATATACCTGCAGACATGACCATAATCCACTACGGGTGTCCTCTTATTCCTTACTGCATTCCTTACTGCATTATGTATTCAGTTATTATGTGAAGTTAGGAACTGGGCTTACAGCTCCATAGAAGCCCTAGTTGCTGAAATGCGAGACCGGATTGGCCAATGCTGCAAATAGGCCAATCCAAAGAGACACTGACTTTCAGCGGGAACCAATTCCATTGGTCCTAAGCGATGCATTTTTATTGGTCATTATCTGTTCTAGAGGTGTGGCTTTGCCAGTTCAAAAAGTATAAAAGTTAGAAGCTTCTGTTGAATGTTGTCCTATGTTAAGTTATGAGCTGAATACAGAAATCACTTGTTTAAGAGCTGCCTCGATCTCAGTTCATAATAGGCAGCAGTTCAGGAGGGGCCAATAAGTGAGCTAAGAAGAAGAAAAAGAGTTAGTTTTTATATCCCAGAACAAAGTTTGAGTCCAGTGGCACCTTTAAGACTTAATGTGCCATTGGACTCAAACTTTGGTCTGTTGCTTCAGACCAACACAGCTACCCACCTGAGGCAGTTTAGGGTGTTATCACCTAAGTTGTTTGTGGAGGATGGGCATGGAGGGAGTACAAACTTGAGAAAACACTCAAGTCAGAGACAACACATTGTTCCTGTGGTTGGAGCACTGATTCTATTGCACCACACAGCTTGGGTGACTTTCCTGTCCAAACTCAGTATCAGAGAGGAGCCATCGCTTCTGCATGGACCTGGTCTCTGGTTCAAATCACAGGACCTCAGCAATCAGGGAAAAGCTCTTCCTGAGGCCACTGTCAGTAGAAAATAGCCAGCAGAACCAGAGGTCTGACTGGGCCAAACTAGTGAAGTTTTTCAAAGCTATATCATTTTTGAGACAAGCAAGAACATATTTTGGGTGGGTGGGGGATATGCATTTCATATAGATCAAATACTAAAAAACATAATTGTACAGTTGTGTCTTTGACTCTGTTTAAAAGAAGAAAAGCCAGGCACTTATAGGATGAATGTCTACCATATTTCCAAGAAAAATCAACATAACCAAAAAGTGTTGTTGTTTTTTAAATTAGACTTTCAGAATAAAGTTCAAACCTGTTAGGTGCCAAATCTCCAGTTCCAAAAACCAAGCAAACTCCCTGGTGTTTTCTCGCTCCCCTGGCCCATTCCAGAGATAGATGGTTATAAAAGTTTTGTCCCAAAAGAATAAAGTCAAATACATTCTAGCTTAATGTGTCAAGATGGGGGGGTGGACCCACAGCCCCCAAATATCTGGCTGGACCTCCAACACCTCTGTAGATTTTAAAAAGGAAAAGTAAAGCCAACTTTTACAATAGTTCTTTCATTTCAAAAGTTATGGCAATCTCTTATCATTCGAGGGACAATTGTTTCAAACTCCCGAAGGTTTAAAAACATAATAATAAGTTCTGTAGCTCGGCAGTTTGAGACTTGAGTGCTGTGTGATGGAGTAAGTTCCCATCTCTGGCCCCAGCTCCTGCCAATCTAGCAGTTCAAAAGCAATAAATTGCAAATAGATAAATAGGTAGTGCTTCGGTGGGAAGGTAACAACGTTCTGTGCTCCTCGGCATTTAGTCATACCAGCCACATGACCATGAAGAAGTATTCAGACAGCACTGGTGTTAGCCAAATCGCCTTAATTTCTTAATTAATATTGGGGAAGTTATGATTATTAATTGGCAATAGGCAAATTAGGGAGCATTCACCAGTGTATACCGAGGTCCCACTTTCTATTATAGTTCCCAGTAAGAGACACAGAGACCAGGTTAGGTCAATTAATATTCTTTACTGAAGATGATTCTCATTCAAACAATATACAATCACACATTCATATACACAGGTCTAAGAAATACAGAGAAAATATAAGCACGTTTGCATGAGCAGGTATTTGTTGGTTTGGGAAATAGTTACCTGTTCTCGTAGATTGAGCCGGCAGAACACGTGCTCTGAAAATGGGAAACACGTGTTCTGAACCAGCAGAACCACGCAGACTCTAGCTGCAGATCTAGAGTTTAAAGATGGAGGTAGGGTATTGGGATAGCAAGTGGGACATAAGAGGGTTAAAGCTTTGATAGGGGTCATGGAGAGATAGAGAGAGACCATGTGTTTATGTCTCAGCTTTTATTAGCTGGGGTGAGAGGGGAAGGTCGAGCTGGCCACATCCCCTAGTCACACCTCCTGTTAGTCCATACCTGAAAACATGCTATTGGCTGGCTGGAAGAAGGGAGGGGAACTAAGGAGTGGTCAACACTGAGATCTAGAAACTTAGACTGGAGGCTGGCACCTGGATGCAGATGAGATGAGTCATCAGGCTAAGGCTATTGTCTCTTGATGGCCCTAGCCACCTTGATGATGGGTGAGTGATTAGTTGCTAAGCAACCATGAATAGAGTCTCTGAGCTACGTGCAGCTTTGCAGGTCTGGAGGAAGGGGGAAAGGAGTTGCCTACATGTGCTGGAAGAAACTCCTAATGGCATCTGGAGTTCTCTGTCCTCGTGTTTTCCATGGCATGGCGTCTGAGGCTTTGTGCCGGCTTATGGAACTGCTACATCTCACAGCAGGCAAGATGGCTGGTAACTCTGGAATACCACTGGAGCAGCAACGCTAAAGGAAGGTGTCCCTCTTTCAGGTGTGCAGTCTCAACAGGTATTTTTAGGTCATCATGTTGTACAGTCCCTTTGCACAGTCCATACAGTCTATAAAAACACATTGATAGGCTTGCATGGCAACACTGGCTCTTCAGCTTGGAAATAGAGATGAGCACCACCCCTTAGAGTTGGATTCGACTGGCTTTCGAGCAAGGGAAACCTTAAGATTTTTTAATGTATTCTAGTAGGTTTCACATTTATTCTGAGTATTTTCTACAATATATGTTGCCAGATTTTGCACAGTGTGCTTTTTAATTGTGTGGATTTACGACCGTGTTCGTTTATAAAATTACTTTAAGATCAGGAAATATGAAAATTGATGGTGCTCCACTCCCTTAAATCCAGTAGGAGCCTATGCCACCTCCTCACTGGTGTGTGTTTCTAAACCCTGTCCTTGTAAGCCCCCCTCCCCCACTAGACCACATTGAAAAAACAAGGAAGGGAGAATCAGTAGAAAAATACCCCCACATCCATCCCCATTTTCACAGAAACCAAGATGCTTAGTGCCATCAGCTTTCCAATTCCAGCTGGAGATGCCCAGAACTGAAACAAGAACCAAGCCAGAAACAAGAACTAGGCCAAAAGAAGGCCTGGAGAAGGCCTAGCCTAGGGCAGGCACAAACCAGCAGGCCTCACCACCAGACCAGTTACATAAACTCAATGGGGAAACAACTCCTTCTAGATCTTCAGGTAGGCCATTAAGCTATCCCATCACCAGGCCAGGAGAAGGAGGCCTAGCCTAGGGCAGGCTGCAGCCACCAGGACTCACCAGCAGCAGACCACCAGCCCACCCCCTCAGGCACCCATCCCAACAGTAAAAAAACAACAACAGTAAAATCAGAAAATGTGCCAACTTGGTGCCAGCAGCCACAAACCGTTACAAAACAAGCCTGATGAATACACATCTTCAAAGCTTAATATGTCTTTTCTCAAGCAGTAATGTCTTTCAGATTTTAACCATTAAAACACTGGAAAGACAGGAGACAGAAAGGAATGGATGAGTGATATAATAACTGACCAGCCAGCACTTGTCTCTAGCCAAGATTTGGCATGCAGGCCTCCAGTTGCTGACCACCGATCTGAATTAACTTAGAATGTCGCAATATGCTACCTGTGAATTTCTGGTTTGTGGTAACATCCACTTGCTGGATCCATGAAGGAGAATGAAATGGCCTGGAGAAAGACAAGGAAATGGCACCAGCAGCTAGAACATGCTCTGTGGAGCTTTAAGAAGTGTGCAGACTTATCAAGGATGATGGGCCAAGATGAATGGTGTGGTACCGTTAATCCCTGGCGCCCGGAGCCGACTCAGCCACCCCCCATTCTGGTGGAGGGGGAGGAACATCATGAAATATCTGCAATTTTGGACTCTAAAATGAAATGTGGACAATTGTTCTACCTGGTGGAATAGGTGCATTGGGGTCCTGAACATCGGGAGTGGGTGGCGGGGAAAGATGTACGGGCCCCCAAACTCCTGCACAAATTTCACACTCAGTTCCCAGGGAAACCGGGCGGTCACCTGTCGGCTGTGGGAGGGGGTTGATGTATTTTTGAGGGGGCAGGATGTCAGCTAGCTGCCATTTTATGTTGCTTCTGTCCTTCCCCGTTCCTGCTTGCTCGCAGCTCAGCGGCTTGCAGTAAACATTGTCTCGGAGACCGTGGGAACTGGCTCGGCTGGGCGGCATTATCAGTCTGCCCTTGGGAGGAAGGGAGGGCTTGCGGTCCACCACTGGTGTGAATCTTTCTGCTCTCAGGAGCCCTGCGAATCTCCTGTAACTTCCCACCGGGAGAATTCCCCCGCACGTGCTCAAAGTTCATTTGCTTAGCTATTCGTCTCGTCCGGCTATGTGTACAGATGTTCCTGTCCTATGGTTATTCCTAACAATAATCCTGTGGATATGGTACCGGTTTTGTACTCTAATAAAGCATAACGCTTCTTAGGAAACATGTGTAAAGAGTTACTTGCTGTGGAACCTGACAATCAGCCACGTTGCCGAGGCATGACCCAAAGGAGCCTGGCCAATGTGGTAAACATGGTCCTCGGCCAGCCTTGTGTCCCAGTGGCCAGCTTCAAGTCCCCACAGGGGTGTAAAAACAGGGCCTCAGGGGCCACCCATGGAGTGGTGGCTCTTCCCCATCCCCCGTCGAGGCCTCAGGTGCAGCAGCTCCCAGCACAGAGTGTGCTGTTGGCCAGCTGGAGCTGAATAAGAATGAAGCGCCCCTTCCCCCAACCCCGGGGTGCACCAGGTCAAGGCACCAGCCCACCAGCTGGCCTCCCCACACCCTCAGCATGATTCGCCGCTCTGTGCTGCCCTGTTGCTCCCCCGATAGGTGAAGCAACCAACCAACTACCCCACTCGCCTGTGTGTTGCAGCTCCATGGATAGCCCAATGCGAAGTCCTTTGGGTGGCAATGGCAGGAGGACGTGCACTGCCGCTTCTTCTACCAAGGGTGAGTGGAGGAACAGGGCTTTTGGTGAGGGTGGGGTGGTAGGCCAGTGGGGTGTCCTTGTAGGCAATGGCCTAACCTGTCTCTATGAAAGAACTGGCCCTGGGTCTAATGAAGCCAAAGGTTCCATGTACCAAAGCTGAAGGAAGGAAGAACTTGAGCTCCTAATGCAGACAGAGGGATATGATTTAGTAGGCATTACAGAGATTTGGTGGGATTATTCCCATGACTGGAATGTAGTAGTGGATGGATATGAGCTGTTCAAGAAAAACTGAAAGGGTCGAACAGGAGGCAGAGTGGTGCTGTATGTGAGGAGAGGGTTTGCTTGTCAGGAAGTACTGGAGGAGCAGGATGACAGTCCAGTGGAAAGTATCTAGGTGAGGATAAGGGAAAGAAGGACAAACAGTATTGTGGTTGGAGTCTGCTACGGACTTCCTGACCAGGATGAGGAAATGGATGATGCCCTCCTTGAACAGCTTGACAGGGTATCCAAACATGACCTGGTAGTTATGGGTAACTTCAGCTTCCCTGATGTGTGCTGGGAGGAAAACTCTGCAAAGCATCCACAGTCATGCATGTTCCTGACCTGTCTGGATTGCAACTTCCTTCATAAAATGGTGGAAGAAGTTACGAGGGACTCAACTTAATATTGACAAATAGGCAAAAGATGGTAGATTGGGTGAAGGTGGAGGGGACCTTAGGGGGATGTGACCGTGTCCTGCTAGTATTCCTTTTGCTGTGGGGGACCCAGGAAGATCATAGCCCCATATGTATGTTAGATTTCAGTAAGGCAGACTTTAATAAACTCAGAGGCATGATGAGAATCTGTGAGCAGCCAGCCTGTTGTCCCCAGCTCATCGTCTACCCAGCGATTCGAAAGCTTCAGCAAGTAGATAAAATGGGAACCACTCCTTAGAGAGGGTGGGCACACCAATCTCCCTTGTGGGAGGGTGTTAGCTGACAGTCGGGACGTCCTGGTTGAGGTCGGGAAAAGGCAGAAGAACTTCTTCTTTTTTTTAAAAAAAGGCTTTATTAACTCTCCTAAAAAGGAGGGGTATTTCGATTAGATAGAAAAATAAGGAGGGTATATTGTGGGAGAAAGTGAAAGCTGAGTGATATATTAACTTGTAAATTAATCTGTTAGTAATGTCCAAATTATCTTCTTAGGCTTCTTCTGTGTGCAGTCAAACTTCTTTTTTATTTCAATCCAGTTAAAGGTATTGTCTATGTTAGTGTGTTAGTAGTGTTCTTCTGTTGTTCTGTTATTAAAATTTCTTCAAGGCGCATTCAGAGTCGCTTCTTCGCGTGCTGGCATCTTTTAAATTCCCAATCTTATGGAGGAGCTTCTTCTGTTTCTCTCTTTCCGGCTTCTTCCAGTCCTCTTTCGGGTCGCTGTTAACACTTTCATTTCATCTGCTATAAATCCTCATTTTTTTATGCCTTTTCAAAAGATCACTAGCTTTGAGAATGTTTTTTTCATTTTTCGCTTTTAATCGCTCCCATTCTTTTCGCTGGACCTTCCTCCGCAACTGTTGACTTATAAAAGCGCTTGCAAGGCACTTTCTCGCTGTCACAGTTCATCTTTTCTCACAATTCCCGTCGGATTCACAGTCTTAAACAGTCCAAACATTAAACAGCCGGCTCTCATGCAGACAAACACCCAGACCGGAAGTTCCTCCCTTCTTCTCCGTTTGTCCAGGCAGAAGAACTTCTCGGCTACAAAAATCCTTGCAGTGGATGTTTCCGGCCAGGCGGTGACAGTGTGGCGATGTGACATACGGGTCCTGAAGCCTGGTTGACAAGCAGCCATTTGGAAAATGACTGAGCCAAGCCAGAAGACATTTACACAGTGCAATGACAGCGTGTCCAATTAAATGAATATATCCTGTCTTCCCTATTCCTTATGAACATTGTTAGTCCCATGTCTAAAATGTGTAACTGTACATCGCTTTGAGCCCACTGGGGAAAGCAATTAATAAATTGAAAGTATTATTACTATTATTATTATTATTCCATGTGCAAGACTGCTGGAAGGGAAAGGAGCAAGTGAAGGGTGGGCTCTCCTAAAATAAGAGCTCTTGCAAGCTCAAGCTTTTGCTATTCCAACAAGAAGGAAACATGGTAGGGAATCCAAGAAGCCAATGTGGATGAACAGAAAACTCCGTGATGTGCTAAGGGAGAAAAAGGAAATATTTAAGAAATGGAGGCAAGGATTCTATGATAATATAATACAATAAAAATACAATAAAATAAAATAATAAAAATGCTTTTTTGCAACTTAGTCTAGCCTAGAAGTTCCCTCCCCCCGGCATTGAAATGGCTGATCTGCTCACCTGGATTCACTCCAAGGTAGTACTGAGAGTGAATTACAGCAGTGCACTCTGCATAGGCCTCTCCTTCAAAGTCAACACAGCTCAGTTATTATCAGGAGCCAGATGGAGAATGCATATTAGTACCTTTTCCCAGTCACTCCATTGGATGACCATCAGTTACTGGGCTCAGTTCAAGGTACTGGCCATCACAGACAAAGCCTGGATCCATTGTCTCTGTGGGACCTCCTCTCCCCCTATTCTCCACTATGACAGATTCAGATGCCACCAATCAAATGTGCAAAATCAATAACAGCCCATTTTTATGCATTCTCTGTTATGGCCCCCACCTTGTGGAATGGCCTGCCTGACGAAATCAGGAAGGCTCCCATCACTCCCAGATAATTATGCTGTACTGAAACGTGTCAGAAAGATGTTTTGGTAAAGGGATAGGGACTGTAGCCTGTTCTACTGTGTCTAGTACATACTGTTTGTTGCTAGATATCATCCTTCCACATGACTCCTGCATTGTTTAACATGTTAATGCTTATGCTTTGTTTCAGCTCTGTTTTCAGTTTTCCTGTTCATTTTCAGTTTCTGCAATCCAAGCCTTTATTGTATTGTTTACTGGATGTCCCAGTCCTTTTGATTTAAATTGCCTTCTATAGTTTAATCTGCCTTGAGTCTCAGTGAGAAATGCAAACTATTAATTACATAGGAATGTTTTGTGACCTTTCTATGTTCATAAATGGTGCCTGCTAGGTACAGAGCAGCAGCACTATTCCCAGTCACACAAGTTATAGTCCATAGGATATCCAGCTTCCAACTCCAATTGCTGTTTACAAGAGCTTAAATACCTGCACTAAGATGAGGACAGTAGCATCAAGTATGTACTTTTGTGGATGATGCCCAAGGAACAACTCTAAGTAAGTGTACTCAGAATCCTAGTCTGTTTCAGTTTAGTTTATTGTAATTAGTCATTGGCCGTTACAAAATTACAAAACACAAATTGTGAACTAACTATAGGTTAGAGTCAGAATATACAAAAATACCAAAGATTGTTAACAAAAGATGACTAATTTAATACAGTAGCCTAAATAATGCCCCTTCCCAATGCCACCTTGGAACGTATATTCTTTGCAGCAAGGGCAAATAATGAAACTTTATAAGAGACATATTCATCAATGTCAGATAACAAAAATGAGATTTTTTCCTCAACTGGGTAAGCACTAAGACCAGATAAAATACCTGCTAAAAATTTAGCCCTCGGACTAGAATACAATGGGCAAAAAAGAATATAGTGAGGTAAATCCTCAAGTTCTTGGGTACCACAAATACATAGACAATGGGCCAAAGAAGTTTTATTGAATTGGCCCTCCAAAATTGCTGTTGACATTGATTGAAACCGTAGAGAGGTAAAGGACGCTCTGAGTAAGTGTTTAGAGATATTAACTAAGTATGGAGTTTTAGTGTAGTCCGATTTAATTAATTTGTACCATGGTGCTGCTTTTGATTTTAGTATCAAAGAGTAGTCTAGCCGAGCATCAAAGTCATAAATCCAGTTTCTAAGTTGGGATTTATCAACTGATGTTCCCAAAAGATCATCAGGAATAGAGTATCTTGAACGTATGTTGTAGAATCCTAGTCCGGTCTATTCACTAGGGCTTACTCCCAGGAAAGTGTTGCACTGTCAGTGTTCAAAGCTTTGTGGCTAGAACAAGTATAAGATATTGTAAATAATTACTATAATGCCATTGTTGCTCCTTCTCCCAGTCTTGGTCAGCAGGTTGGGATTAGGGGTGTGCACTCTATACTGAGCTGGAAAAAAACAAAAACCCCAAAATACCTTATCAGTATTTTCCAGGTATTTTTTCAGACAGTTACCATGTGAGCTATTGATTCAGCTATCTGAAAATGGCTGACCTAAAAAATCCTGAAAATATTTGTGATTTTTCAGGACCATCAGATAGCTGCAGTTAAAGTGAACTCTCAGCTTGGAGAAAGCATCATCCCTTTAAATGCCTTTGGAGTTTACTCACCGTAGAGTTGCATGGCTTGGAGAAGGCATTTAAAGGGACCATGATCCTTTTAAATGCCTTCAGAGTGATCTCTTATTCTCAGCTTGGAGAAGTCATTTAAAAGGACTATGAGCCTTTTAAATTACTTTGGAGTTCACATGCTGCAGAGTCATGCAGAATGGAGAAGGCATTTAATGGACCCTGATCCCTTTAAATGCCTTTCCTCCCTCCTTTGGAAACAATGGAGGCACCATCCACTATGGCTCATAGAATTGGAACCCCTGGTCCAATTCTTTTAAAACATGGTGGGGGTTAAGGGGAGGTTCCACCAGATATGCTGCAAATTTGGTGCCTCTATCTAAAAAAAACAGCCCCCCCATACCCCTGGATTGATTCTCCATTATATCCTATGGGGACCATTGACTGAATATTTACCGAATCGAAAAACCATACCAATATTGGGATTTGACAATATCAGGAAATACCTATATTTTTCAGGTTCAAAATACCCAACCCTAGTTGGGATAATCTTTGTATGGTCTTAGATGACTGACATTACCTGCCAGTTGTACATCAATTTTTGTTCACTAAATGTATTCTTGAGAAAAGTATCCAGACTTAATTAACTTCCTATTTTTACTACATCCAAGAACTCCAGTGCCATTCCATGTTACAGAGTGCAAAGATGCCTTAATTACCACAGGACAATTAACTTCCACATGCACCTAATTAACAAATGCAGCAACATGTTTACACAGATAAACCTCTAGTGAAAGGGAGATACCCTTGATTACTTTTTTCTATTTAATACAGTTTTATGCCTGGACCTGTCAATTTATAATAGAGATGTCATTTCTTTTCTTTTTTTAAATCATCATTCTCCCCACTTAGACAAATACAAATACATGCAGAGTGGCAAAACAACAACAACAACAACCCTTTCATCAAGATCCAAATAGTTCAAGACCATATGATGCTGTCGTATTGTTAAAACAGCTAAACTGAAGCTTGGAGGAGGGATTAGGACATATCCTTAAAATAAATGATAGAAAGAAAGGATGAATTGTGGACCTTATTAGTGCCTGAATAGAGGAAGGAGTTCAAACAAGCTGTTGCAGAGCTATTGGGCTATTTTTATAAGTGTTAAACTGGGATTTTACTTTGATTTTAGTATTTCTTGGTTCTTTAAGCTTTAATGTTATTTTCAAAATCTCAAATTAAAGCTGGTGGGATGAGCTTAAATTAATCTTCAGTTAAAGCTGCAGGTATGTACGTGGCTTTGTTGCAGGTTTTATCATTGATTTATTTTGTTTTATAATGTTAGTGTTATTGTCGTAAAATAAATACTGTTTCACATTTCCTGTTGTAAACAGCCTTGAGTGCTTTTCAAGAAACAGCTCTTTTATTAAAAAAAACAAAAAAAAAACTTGATCCATCAGTGTTCCTGATACTGTGCTAGACTAGCTTTTGGAAAATATATTTTTGTGCACACATTGAGTTTATTTTACAGAGTAGTAGCTTGCATGTATTGATAAATAGGCATGTTTTGTTAATAGTTAATAACAACTATTATCCCATTTTATTTTTATTCTCCAAACCAAAGATATGTACACATATTACTTCACAGATTACTTGTTGAACAATGAAAGCCAAACACAGAAGCTAGGAAGTGAATGGAACAAATTGGAAGTCTCTATGGATAAGCAGCACAAATGCCTATTGTGCTCTATTATATCAGCTCCTTCATTGATCACACATATCCTTGGCTTTTAGGTGACTTTGATATAATGAGTCATTCTTGTTTTCTCTCCTCAAAGGATGGACAGAATAAATGCCATTTAAAATAACTGAAAAAAGAGATAGTCTATTCAAGGAGTGATTGATGACACCTATCATATTCTTCATAATTACTCTAACTTCTGTAGAACAAATAACCTCTGAAGAGCAACAATGCTGCTAGCTTGTTAGAGCCCCACCATTTAGAAGGGGGGAAAAGATGTTTTAGTGGCTAATGTGAAATAGAATTTGCATGGGCTTTATTATTCCTGGGCCTATTATAACTTTAAAAAAATTCTGTATTTTTTCTAAGTTGACTGAAATATATGATTTGGGAATGTGTAGGACACCGTTAATTCATACTGCAAAACTAACGAGGTGTGCTCATTGATATAGCAGGGACAGTTCTGGTCTAATAGGGGTTCCCCCCTTAATGAACTTTTTTCCATGTCAGCACCATATTTATCTGTGCAGAAGCAGTAGCAATCAATGTGCTGGTCAATGCAGTGGTCAATGACTCTGCTGAGCTACATCCCCTTTTTTTATATGAATGTGACAAATGGCTTGGATTTTTATGGCAGTTTTACTTGTCATTGAGCTGAAGATAGATGAGCTTTAATGGATAGTTAAATGTCTGCTGCTTGGTCTTTCGACGGATGCCTGGTGTTACCACACATTATTTATTCATATATTAATTAGAGGATATATTCAGCAGTGAATAAAGCACAGAGAGGCAAATGAAAAACAAAATCCCAGAACGTGATTCAGGCAAGAGTACGACTGACGCAAATCATAGAATGAATTTCTTATGCATTTTATACTGAAGAAGCTGAAGCTTGTGGGAGTGACTGAGACTAGGAATGGGCACAATCTGGCTCCTGAACTAAAGTCTGTGAGGAATTTTGTCTGGTTCATGCTTTGTGATGTCAAGCTCACGGCAAGGCAATACAGCACAAACTTTCCATGCATTTTCAAGCTCTTTGCGGAGATTCCTGGTGGTCCATGAGTGGAGAAATTTCCAGACAGATCATCTTTGCTCAATCAAAATGTTTACAAAACTTCAAAGCAACAGATTGGAGAGCATATAAAGGAGAGTCCAGGGGAGGTCCCCTGCAACTTTGATGTCTCAAGCTTGCACAGGATACATTTTATACACTTTTGAACTTTGGTCATTTTAACAGGTGCAGATTCAGGAGTGTACAGAATGGATCCTATGAAAGCTAGAGACACCACACTTACAACAGACCACCCCCAGTTGCTCCTTTACATGCCCTCTAAGTTTGGTGTCTCTATCGTGCACACTCCTGAACCTTCTGAACCTGCACCTGCAAAAATGAACAAGGTTCAGGAGTGTATAGAATAGATTGTGTGCAAGCTAGTGTCATCAAGGTCACAGGGGATATCCAGAAAACTCCCTGCCCTCCAAGTTTGGTGAGGACTGGATTTACAGGGTCCGAGTTACACCCCCCAAAGAAAGTGCCCCCAGGAACACACTTTATGGGGAAATGACAGGCCAGAGGGGTCCTACTGCCTCACAAACCTCACAAACCAAACCAGTTCCTGAGGTGGCTAAAAGTTCACAAAGGTCCATGGTTTGTGAACGGGGCATGCCATAAACCAGAAACCAAACTGAACCACATTTTTTTGGTTCATGCTCATCCCTACCTGAGACATGTTCCTAACATAAATGACAAAAAGGATCAGGCAGGGGGTGCAGCTGCACACCAAATGTAATAGCTGGACCATGCCATGCTAGACAACATTTTTAAATGTGATGCACACATGAATACAGTCTTGTAGTCAGGACAACAGCACAACCAGTTTGGTATGACAGTAGGGATTTGTCCTTCTGCTTCTCATAAAATAAATTCAGCATATCACATGCAAAATACTTCTCAAACTAAAGAGAGTCTTAAATCTATTATATGATGTAACACTTAATTGTTATACAGCAACAAATATCCTGATGCAGGGGTCATTTCCTAGAAAAAGAGGGGCAGGAGCTCATTTGCATAACTCATTTGCATATGCCACACCCCCTGACAAAGGTCAGGCATGTTTAAATGAGTTAAGTAATATGCAAATGAGTTTAAATCCCCCCTCCCTGAGTCTCTCTGCAAAAGCGGAGAGGCTCAGGGGGAAAGGGGCCATGTCTGCCCGCCTCCCCTTCCCCTCTCCAGCTAACCTGCTGTGGCGGGCTGACTGGAGAGGGGGAGGGCAGGGAAGCAGACATGCCTGGCTCTCCTTCCCGATCTTCTCTAGGTGCCCCATAGCTGTGGGGCATCTTTAGAAGATTGGGAAGGGAACCCAGGGATTTAAATCCCCCCCAAGTCTCTCCGCCAGCAGCCAGGAAAGGTGGGGAGGCTGGGCTCCGTACTGCCGGAGCACTGCTCCGGGGTGCTCCGGCAGGATATGACCCCTGTCCTGCTGGATGCTTGGAAATCTTTTAGAACACCTGAAGTAGCTCTTTGTATCAAAATCCGAAGACTGTAGACATTAACAACAGTGATTCAGAGAGAGAAAATAAATAAGCTGAGATTCAGAGTGATTCAGAGAAAAATAAATAAATAGGCTGAGACTCTAGGAACAATATTGGTGGGCTTTGGAGAAGATGCCAAATCAGCAAGGCATCCCTATTTTTCATCACCTAGACAGGTGTTTTTTATTTGCATACATGATCATATAACATTTATTTTAGCACTGCATTATACGGAGTCAGACTATTGGCCCAGATAGCTCAGTATTATGTCTGCTCTCACTGTAGAGACTTTGCAAGCTCTTAGGCAGAGAAGGGTTGTTCTTAACACATGTGCTTTGAAATTCCAATGGGACCTTCTCTTCTCTGATGCCCTTCAACTAAGCTGAGGGCCCTTCCCTCAATTTAAATTGATAGAAACTGATATGGCAGTGCTTGAGCTTTTAACAAGGAGAACATAAAAAACAATTCAACATTCTGCACTGCCTAAGAAATTTTTGGCATAGCTACCAATCTACTAGCTAACCTATTAAAGTCATTGGGAATCTGTAAAAGAAGACAAATAACTTCATACTTTTTAAGGGAATTCTATATTTAGCACAAACACATGGGAGTATTACAACTGTCTGACAGCAGCTATCTGTCATGGTAGAGTTAATTACTTATTAATCATTAAGCAAACTTGCTAGTAGTTCATTTTCATCTAAGATCAAGTCACTTGCATTTTTATCTGTTAAAATACTGGTATCTTGGGCTTTTTCTCCCTTCATGAAGAAACAAAATCTTTCCTAAGATTGATTGTACTGTTAAACAGAATCCATATCTTGTCCCTGTGAAGGTTACACAGTATGGAGAGCATAAGAGGCCAGCAGTTAATTCTCCCCAACCAATAAATATAGTTCTACAATGTATCAAGAATACGTTCTACAGTGTATATACACCTTGCACTGCAGGCTTACTTGAGGTAACTTAAGGTTGCCTATTTGTAGCCTCCCAAAACTCATTGTGAAAGCAATAAGATGCTGCTAGTTGGCTCATCTGCTATTCCTGTTAGAGCACTCTAGCTTTGCTGTGTTTTCTGATTTTCTTTCAAAATCTATAACTCACCTTATCTGTCTAACTCTTCCCTGCCTGTCATTTGCTTTTCCTTTCTATATCTGGTCTTGATTCTGACAACAAGTAAGACCATTCAAGAGTTCATGATGTTGGGTGTATTCATAGGAACATGAGGACTATACAAAAGAATATTTTATAAAGAATTCAGTTACATCACTCATTATATGAGTTTCTTCTCACTTTAACCATGTATAAAACATTCTTTCTCTTCCCTATTATAAGATCTAGATTTGTCATGTAGGCAACAACTCAAGATTTATTGAAACAAATTGTACGTGGAAGGTCCAAGTCCAGAAGGTCCCAGGTTAAATCCATGGCTTCACAAGTTAAAAGGATTAGGTAGCAGGTGAATTGAAAGACCTTTGCCTGAGACCCTTGAAAGCTGCTGCCAGTCTGAGTAGAGAATACTGACTTTAATGGACTCATGGTCTGATTCAGTATAAGGCAGCTTCATGAGTTCATGTTGCTAGGTCACCAAATTTTGAGATTCTGATTCAGGTAAAATGCCTGAGCAGTGTTAAAGGAAGACAACCTTAACATTTTTTCTAGACAACCTTTCAATAATAATTGTAACAAAATGCTTTGCGCTATTTCCCCACCGGAATAACGAGACAGACAACTGTTTTGGAAGTAAACAAGGGCCACTTTATTAATTCTTTAACATAACAGTGCAGCAAGGGACAAACTAAGCGAGCACAGAACAGGCAAGGCAGGTGTTTCTCCCTGACCAACCTCCTTGCCATTCATGGGTGAGTCACCAGTTCCGGTCTTGAGCCAACGGTTTGGCTCACGACCAGCAGCCCAGCAAACTGGTTGCCACCCAGGAGCACCTACCCCTGAAGCTATACAACTTGCAGGGAGGTTCCCAGGAACTGCCCTAAGAGGTTCCCAGAGGTGATCATCATTCCCAACCCTGGACCCTAAAATCCAAAGGCAGTTCCTGATGACCTCCTGTTCCCGAATGGGAGAATGCCATAAGGTGCTCACCGGTTCCAGTTTGGTGTACTGGTTAAGTGCGCGGACTCTAATCTGGGAGAACTGGGTTTGATTCCCCACTCCTCCACTTGCACCTGCTGGATGACCTTGGGCAAGCCATAATTCTGGCATAGCTGTTCTTGAAAAAGAGCAGTTTCTGTAAGAGCTCTCTCAGCCCCACCTACCTCACAGTGTCTGTTTTGGGGAGGGGAAGGGAAAGGAGTTTGTAAGCCACTCTGAGACTTCTTTGGGTAGTGAAGGGCGGGGTGTAAATCCAATCTCTTCTTCTTCTTCTTCTTCTTCTTCTTCTTCTTCTTCTTCTTCTTCTTCTTCTTCTTCTTCTTCTTCTTCTTCTTCTTCCCCACACAACCCTGCCACTGCCAAGGGCAATCCTCTGCTTTGGCCTTTGTGGCCACCTAACAGCCCAAGGCAGACCTAATCCCTTGCCGCAAGTCTTGCAAAAACAATTTCCTACCCTTGTCTGACAAATGCACCCCGTCAACCCTATACAGGTCCTGGAACTCCACCCATGTCAGGGTGCAGCAAAAAGTGCCCCAAACCAGCCTCCATAGCCTTCTTCATTTGTCAGTTGGCTTTATGTCTTGCACGGTCAACACATCGGGGGTCTCCTAAGTTATGCCAAACCTGGTGGGGCAGAATAGCCGACCAAACTATCTGTACTCTGAGCCACCTTGCTCTTATCATCACAAGGTCAACCTCAGCTTGTAACACAAGGGCCTTGCCCTTCATTAAACCTAGGCTGTTACCCCCTAGGTGCACTACGAAAACGTGTGGAGGAGGCCCCCGCCTCTTCTCAAATAACAAGGGAAGGAGTGCAGGCCATCTCATGCTCCTCCTTCCCATCCATTCGACAACAGCCCACTCACCAAGGCCCAGTTGAGAACCGATGGGTGTCCTCCTGGCCCAGTGTGCGGCCCAAAAACCATGCTGTGGTCACAGATGGTGACTCTTCTTCTCGCCCCGTGGCCTGCAGCACCTGAAAGAAGAACCCCAATAATAAAAATAACATTAAACTTTGCAATCCCACACATATCCATTATAGCACTGCGATTTCCAGCAACCTATCTGCTGAATCTCGCAGTTGGAATACCCCATGTACTATCACTTTCTCTCCTTCTGTCTGAGGTCCCAGCCACCTCTCGGCTGTGTCCGTTAATTCTGCGACCAATAATCGCGGCCGGTTGTCCATCCACCATTTGTGACCCCTGAACTTTTGTTGGAAAGTCCCCTCCGTAATCTCATCTGGGGTCACCGGATCTGTTCCCGCGCTCTCCCTCCCAACACACCCCCATGTTTGCACTTGTGGCCCAAGCCTATGGGGAGTGATCCATCGGGCCCCTCTGGTGTCCCTTGTATAGGCAGGGAAGGGACTGGGGTTCCCCCTTCCTGACAAAAACGTATTGCAGTATTATTTTAAAAATGTTCAGATGAACTCACTGTATATTTTTGCAATGATAACTCTGAGTGAGTGGTATTTCACCCATGGTATCCCCCCCACTTTATGTAAGAAGCTATGAGTTGCATCAAACAGCATTTTCACAGACTAAGGATCACCTGTCTCTCTGGATCAGCAGGAAGGGGGGGATTGTGGGTGCAGTGAGAAGGGGAAGTGAATAAGTCCTGCTCTGAGGGCAGAAATACTTCTTTCCATAGAAATATCTTGGATAATCCAAGCCAGATTGTACTGTGTCATATGTGACATCAGTTTCTCAGCAGGTACACATATTTGAAAGCTGTTGCAGAAAAGCAACTTCCTTTCAGTGGAATTAATTGACAAAATAAAATAATGACTTAGCTGCAATAGATTGTCTGTTCCTTTAGACAAGCCTTTATAACTTCAGTTTTTATTTGAACTAATTTTCATTGACTGCAATAATATTAAATGTTAAATCTTGTTAATGTTTTATTCTATCTACTTCAAAAAAAATGATAGGTTAGTTTTCATACCATCCTAAGCAGAATTATCTCCTTGAAGTCTATTGAAGTCAATGGTATGATTCTGTTTAGGATTGCAGTTTACTGACTTCTGTTTCTTAGAAAGCCTGCTTTTCTTTCCTTCTATTATAGTTCTACTTCAATCTTATCAATGGGTTCTTCAGTATTTCTGAGTTCTTCACGGCAACAAGAATGTTTCTAAATTCTTCTCAGATAAGAATTCTCCCTGGACTACATCATTCCAGTGCAATTCATCCATGGCAGTGAACATAACTCCACAGATTTTCTCACTAGTGTCTTCCACATTTGGGGTGAGAGAGCAGAATGCCTTGTACTGTATAAGCACATATACTGAAATATATACAGCACTAATGAAACATATATCCTCAAGTATATTGTTGTTCACAAAGACATTTGCAGTGGATCATGGGAAGACTGTAAGATGGAATGCTAGACACAAAAAATAGGGGGCCAAGCAATGCCATGTATCCTCCAGCCTAAGGAGTTTTGATTCAATTTAATTTCCAACTTCCACTGGAGGAAAAACCATTTATGTTGGAGAAATATGCCTTAGGGTAGAGGAAGACTTCAAACTTTACTCAGTGGAGAGACAGGATACATGCCAATGGCATTAGTCCCACATTGCTGAAGAGGATTAATTTAAATTTCACTTTAAGATCCCATGGTCATTGAAACAAGAAAATAAGCAACTTTCCTTTCAGCTAAAGAAGCCTTGTACCCCTCCCTTCACCCCCCCTTGAAATACTGTAAGTACAGTTAACAGAACTCATCACATCAATCTTTAGATCTGGTGTGGTGCAAAGAATAGAATATAGAGTTAAACCTGAATTCAAATCCTTCTTAAACCGTGAAGCTCATTTGATAGCCTTGGGCAGGTCACTCTCGGTTTGTTGGGAGAATGCTGCCTGGAGCTCCCTGGAGGAATACAAAAGTAATGAATAACTAAAATGCAAAGAATATCCAGCTCAGAGGGTGAACTCTAATGCATATTTGAGAACACAGTGGTTTTGTGCCTTGGCTCTTTAAAGCCTCAGTCCAAAGCACAACCTTGCTACAGTTCCCTTTGCAAAAGTGGCTTGAATCTATATTGCTAGACAAAGTGTCCTCAAACTGCAGAGGAATATGTCTGCATGAATAGCTGATGCTTCTAAACATAATTCCTGAAATACTTTATTCTCTGTGCTCGAACCTTCTGCACTCCTAACTGGAAATTTTGGATCCTGGTTCAATTTTTCAGGGGAATAATACAACACTGTAGAAGAGAAACTCAACCCATATCTCACCTTGCTTCATGCTGACCTCATTTATGGCAGGAAGTTGCTTACTCCCTCTTATGAAAACAGGAAGTGGAAAACATACATCAAGGTGGGAGCCCCTGCTGGTGATGTCATGATTTCACTGGCAATGCAGTGGTATCACTTACAGCATGACCCAGACATGACATAATTGCATAGGGGCAAAGCTCTAGCATTCTACCATAGTTTACCCATAAAGTTTTGGGTGAATGCCCAATGTGATGATGTCACTTCCATGTTGTGCCAGAAGTGATTTACTGGTGTCAGCACAATTCCATTCACTCTCCCCCATTTCCCACAGCATTGTCCTCTGTCCACCAAACTGAGTGGCAGTGGGCAAGCCGGCAGGGGAGCAGATGATATCCCATCAAAGCAGGAGACCTGGCCTCCCACACAATTCAACTCCTGGTGATTCTCTTGAAACTGCTTAAGATGAAATATGTATGAATATGCCTTTTCCCTTTTCTTTTTGTTTCCTTATGCTATCATTGGGAACTTTTTGTTTTACCTATTATTGTTGGTGGTGTTCCCAATTCATTCATCTCTTTTGTGACATTTTTATGCCATTTAAAATCATTTACAAACCATTTATGTCCTTAAATAATGTTTAAAATTGCATATATTTATTAGGAACAATTTTGGTATAATAAAGCTGCAACAATAAAAGACCTATGGGCTTGGTTCACACAATTGAAAAACAAAAAAAAGATTTGGGAATCTTCACCAGTGGTGTTGAAAAATTCAGTAGCCCTCCAACTTATGATATTAAACTTGTGACCACTCTATAGGGTGTCTGAATCTTCAGCAGACATACAACTTCCTTCCTTAAGATTATCAAGATGAGCTTTTAACCCATCTTGAAAATCTCAAGAAAGGAAGTTGTATGTCTGTGAAGAGCCAGACCAATTTCCCACAAGCCGTTGCTCCGTGCTCGCTCTTCCCTTTGCCCAGATCATACATGTCGATTTCACACTATGTGCTGTGCGGCCGCATTTTGCCCCTCAGCTTCGCCTGATTTCCCCCGCATCTACTTAATCCTGTTTTTTGAGGATTGAGTAGAAGCAGAGGGAATCAGGCGAAGCTGAGGGGCAAAATGCGGCCGCACAGCACATAGTGTGAAATCGACATGTATGATCTGGGCAAAGGGAAGAGCAAGCACGGAGCAGCAGCTTGTGGGAAATCAGTCCCAATGTCATTTAGTGGTTAGAGACTAGGATCTGGGAGGCCAAGGTTCAGATCCCACTCTGCCATGGAAGTTTGTTGAATGACTTTGGACCTGTTAATCTCTCTCAACCTTGTTTATATTACAGAGCTGTTGTTATGAGGACAAAATGGAAAAGTGGAGAGCGGTGGTATAAGCTGCTTTGGTTCCCACTAGGTTTGCCAGCCTCCAGGTGGGGGAGGGAGATCTTCTGGGATTGCAGCTGATCTCCAGATGACAGAGATCAGTTCCCTTGGAGAAAATGGCTACTCTGGAAGGTAGACTCTATGGCATTATGCCCAAAACCCTGCCCTTCCTAGGCTCTACCCCCAAAATCTCCAGATATTTCACAAGAGTGAGTTGGCAACCCTAGTTCCCACTGGGGAGAAAAGCAGGGTGTAAACATTTACATAAGTGAATAATGAAACACTCAGGGGAACTTGCTGCTTTTATAGCAATGTACAGGACCAGCACAACTTTGAAACTTCACAAATATGACAAAGCTGAGGTACACAAAAGCTTATACTACAAAAGACTGTAAGGTCCCTCAGAGTCTTTGTACTTTTGAAACTTCTGGTTCAACTTCTGTCTAGCATGTGAAGCCAGACAAAGGGGTAATCAGGTCCCCTCCCTAGCACCATTTCCAGGAGCAAAAATACCATGGGAGGGAACCCTGAAGCCCCTCCCTCATCCCCGATTTGTAGCCAAAAGGAGAAACTGAGACCTTTTTAAAGCTGAGCCTCCACTAAAATGTATAACTGTGATTTTGTATCATGTATTTTGGCCCTAAGAGCCTGCATTGTGAACCATGTAAATTGCGAGTGGGGTGGGGGATTGCCTGAATAGAGATTGAAGAGTGACTAAGATTTGTTCATTAAGCACAGATTAGTTTAAAATGACTTGGATAATCCTATAATGAAACCTTGATATAAAACCCTTAGAAATGTTGAATGCTTTAAATAAATAGATTTTTTTTTCTTTTTCCCAAAGTGGTGTGCTTCAGTGACAAATTGTATTTCTGGTTAAAAAAAATCATTTCCTTATTATGGATAGATCTCATTTCATTTGCCACCTGCACAGTGCATTGTAACTATGCAAAAATTAATTACATTAAAATATAGTTCATCCCCAAAGAAAGGCAAGAAGATTTACAGCATTATGTTTAATAGCAGATATGGCCCAGATTGGCAGATGCTGCTGCTACTGGCGGAAACATGTTCTTATTCCTAAATGATTAAAGTCTAACTGGGGAATGGTGGAATGAAAAAGAATAATTGGATGGCCATCCTGAATAAACAGTGACATTTTATATCAAACCAGGGATCTTTATCTTGTCTCTATAGTACATTTGACTTATCTTTTAAAAATGAGCATCCAAAGCAAAACAAAATAGTAGAAGGCAGAGTATGTTTACCTAAGATTCATTACAAGGGATTATAGGTAATGAACTACATCCTGAGCATAATGCTACATGCTAGGGCTGCTTAATATGTACAAATTAAATCTTCTCCTGGAAATACACCACTCAAAACAATGAATTAAACATCAGGTCTAAGAGATTTTAGGCTTATTAATACAGTGTAACCCTATTCAGTGAACTCCAATTTGCTGAACACAGATGTTGCCAGCAAAACAATTAGTAGAGAAAATGTGTATCCAGCAGAATATCAAATGTATCACATATTAAATTTTAATGTCTTGTAAAAAGTTGGGGAAAGTGATTTGTGATGGGAAATCGTAACCAATTTTATGGCTTAAACTCCTGAAAATGAAATAGTTTTTATAGAAACAGCACAGTGAAAAGTGAATATTAAAGAAAATTCCCTTGGGATAGCATGGCTCCTGTTTTCAGGGGGAAGCTTAAGTAGAACATTTATTTATTTTATTTATTATTTATTTATTTGACTTTTATCCCGCCCTTCTGCCGATTCGGCTCAGGGCGGCTCACAGCATTACTAAAACCAACATACATAAAACAATCGATCCATAAAACAACTTTATATAAATACAATAAATATACAAATAAGACTTTCTGCCAATCTAAAGACCCTTGAAAAGGTTCAGTCTAAATTTCTTAGATCTCTATTTGGCATTCCTAGAAGTACCTCTAATATAACACTTAGGCAAGAGGCTGGGCTACTAAGAGTTGAAACAAAGGTCTGGGAGCAGGCTATAATGCTCTGGCTAAAAATTCATTACAACCCAAGGAGTTTAATACCTTACTTTTTAGCCTCGGATCCTTACCCTGCCTGGTCCACACAAATTCTTAATAAATTAAATCAGATTGGCCTATTCCCAGATCTCTTCTATAGAAGCCTATACAAGGCAAGAACAGCTGTCGTGCAGAGGCTTCATGATATTGAATCACAAAATGAAAAAGCTTTGCTACCCAAAAACTACAGAAACATAAATTATTGGCCAAATTTTACTGTTGCCCCTTATTTAGATAACATTACCTATGAACCCTATAGATGGGTGTTTTACAGAACCCGTTTTGAGGCACTCTCTTCCGCTGTACTGCAAGGTAAATTCACTCGAGTCCCAATGCATGAACGTATATGCCCATGCATGGCTAATATGGTGGAATCAATTACTCATGTCCTCCTGTTCTGCAGATTCTATCAGAAGGAACGAGAGCATCTTATACTACCCCTGCTGTCTAGATTTAGCCCTTTGCAGTCTTATCTTGACTTTAGGCCAGAAGTCCTTCATAAATTCCTCTTAGAAGAAGTTCAGAGCTCAGTGACTTACACTGTGGCAAAATTTTGTTGCTTAGCTATTAGGAAACATAAACTTCTTTTAGCTGAAAAAAATGTATGAGTCTCTTATTAACACTATTTTACTTTACTAACTTTATTAACTCTCTCCTGTTAATGTTTTTATATTATTCCCATGTTATTACTGTTTTAATCCCTTTTATATCAGAATTGTACTGTTTTATTGGCTCCTGCCACAATAAATTAGATTGAATTGAATAAATATAAGTAAAAGCAGCTCGGTATATCATTGCAATTAGACATTGACCACATTGTTCTCTACCTATACAGAGTACATGCCTTGGCATGTCGGCAAGGCTTGGCTGGCATACCATCGCTCTCACTGATATACCCAGTGGAAAAACTGTCTTCATGGCCCTGTGAAATTGCTGGAGATCTCGCAGGGCCTGGATCTCACTAGGGAGCCCATTCCAATATACTGGTGCAGCTAGCAAAAATGCTCTAGACCTAGTTGTTGTCCACCTGGCCTCTTTAGGGCCAGGAAGGGTCAGGCGATGTTGCGTCCCAGATCTCAGTGCTCTCTGGGGAACATAAGGGGAAAGGCAGTCTCTCAGGTAGACATGTCCCTAACCATATAGGGCTTTAAAGGTCAAAACCAGCACCTTGAAACATTATTGACAGCATCAAAAAAAAAAAAGTCAGGAGAAGAACTCCAAGTAGGTGCCCTGCAAACACTTAAGTCAGCATTCTGTACCATGTAGAATATTCTTTGATAAGCTAGAACAGCAGTGATTTTGAAACCATATGTGTAAAATGCATAATGGGTTCATTATTATTTTTTTTGCCATCAAGTCGCAGCTGCAACCATGTAAATTTTTCAAGGCAAGAGACATTCAGAGGTAATCTGCCATTGCCTGCCTCTGCATAGCAATCTTGTTTTTTCTTGGTAGTTTCCCATCCAAATACTGACCAGGGTTGACCCTGCTTCACTTCCAAGATTTGATGAAATTGAGCTAGCCTGGGCTATCCCGGTCAGGGTCAGAATTCATTATAAAATTAAGTAAAGTGCTAATGCTAATGAGTGAAAACAGACATGTATTAGCATTCATAGAACTGCTTGTGCCTTCCCATTTTCCCTCCTAAAGTAACATAAGAAGGGATATAATTCAGAGGTAAAGCATGTGCTTGGCATGCAAAAAAACTTCCTTCCTTGCAACTCCAGCTATACATTTATAACTTCTTCAACCAGGAGGAAGTGACTGAGTCTGGGCAAGCTTGGGATGCCAATGAAACACAACTCATTCTCTGTCATACCCATGATAGCACCAGAATGATAACAGCTTGACACCTGCCCCATGCTGGAACAGACTGGCAACAATGTATCTCCATATATACCGGCATATCTTTGGAATAATTTCCCAACATTCTGGTATAGGGCTCAGTCACCACCCTAGGCCATTCAGAGGCAGGGCTTAGAATGGGACTGTAAGTTTCTCATGGAGATTTTCAAAATCCTAGCTCTTTGTTCTAGTTTTGCCTAAATTACTCATATATGAGGTTGTGCCGATTTCTACCACTTCCCCCTCTGGACTTGGGAGAGCTCTGAAAAAAGGTGCCAGTAGTCAATATAAGGTAGTACCATCACACAAAAAAACCCCCAATCCTCTGTGTGTGTGAGGGAGGGCAAAACTGAAGCAATTGTCACTGAAGATTCACAAGGCTTTTCAATTTTTTAAAAAGAAGCTATTATCATCTGGATCTCTTTATATATTGGAGCTATAAAGAGAAGGCATAAATGATGACACACTTTTAAAAACTGCTGTCTCAGCTCCAGTGAAATATTCTAGTTTAGCAGATAAGTGCTAAGAATAATGTTTGAGTAAATATTCAATGTTGAGCAGATTTTGTGTGTATAATTAGAAATCTGATTTAATCATAGGCAGAATTAATTAGGGGGTAATAATTATACTCTAATATTTATATCGTAATAACACATTCTAACTTTTTCATATTCTTTGCAAAAATTACAAACATGAAGATACATTTCTTTAACCATTGAAAACCATATGTTAAACTTAAAAAAAAATTGCACAGACACTGTGGCTAAAAGTAAATACATGCCTATGAAGTCCATTGTCTACCAGGTTTCAAACATACACTGCAAAGAGTAAACATATACTTTCAGTCAGTGTGAATTCTAAAGAATATGTCTGTAGAGTTCTAAAAAATTTGCTTCTGAACTAGAATCCTGTGTAAAGTTTTCTTTTGGAGAGATTCTGTAGACAACTTTTATTTCACATTGACAATCATACCGGTAGTGAGAAGGAATTCTAGCAAGGGTCAAATCGAATAGTGAATTCACAGATCATTTGTCTCCAGTGCACTCAATCAGAGCTATCCATGCCCCCCTTCCTGTATCCATAACTTACTTTCTAGTAGCACTGATTAGAGAAGAGTGAGGCAAGAGTGCTCCTCAGACCTGCCTGAACTATGAAAGCTTTTTCAAAAGACAATTCTCAGCTCAAAGATCTCTGGGACCTCAAAGATATATATGCAATGGGAGTTTCCAATTTACAAAGCTTTTAGGCCTTCTGAACAACAGGAGAGCACCTCTTCCATTCATCTTCCAATGGTCAGTATTGATGTAGAACACTGAGGAAAACAGAAAGGAGGGTGCTTGCAAGAGGGTAGGGAAGAAAGAAACCAGATGTGTGAAAGGCTGGAGACGGTAATAGCAGGAAAACATTTGGTATGGGTCTGGTGTTTCCAAGCTTTCATAGGACTCATTCTGATTGAAAAGGAACACACTCATTTTAAATTATCATTCATGTTAAATGCTTCTTGATGTTTCAATCCAATTGTTAAGTCTAACATTAGGGCATTATCTGCCCAGTTTGATTTTCATGGAAAAGCTCAGGAATATTCTGGAATTATGGTTGTACAAGCTTTTTAGAACACATAAATAGGAAAACGCAAAAGATTTATGCAATCTGAAGAGAAACCAGGCTGTCCACTTTTTCCATTACTGTTTATATTTGTACTTGAAATATTGCATGATATGATTAGAGCAAATACACATATTAAGGGATTTAAAGTAAGAGGATAAGAATATAAACTACAAGCATTTGCAGATGATTTAGTATTCATATTATAAAACCCACTTGACTCTGTTATCCAACTTTTAAAAACCTTACAGGACTATGGCCAGATGGCTGGACTGAAAATTAATTTCAGTAAAACAAAAATCTTAGCAAAAATATGACCAAAGAACAAAATCTACAGCTACAACAACTTTCAGGTGTAGAGGGTAAAAAGAAATGAAATATTTGGGAATAAACATTTCAAGATGCAGCTCATTGATGGAAGATAATTATATGCAACTGATTTTGGAAATCAAGAAAGATTTGGAAAGATGGGAAAATTTACAACTATCCTTTATGAGGAGAATAGCTGAAATAAAAATGAACATTTTACCTAGGCTTCTCTTTTTATTCCAAACAATCCCGATTCTTCTAAACCAGAAATATTTTATGGAACTAGATACATTGATAAAACAGTTTATTTGGGAAAAACAAGTGACCAAGAATAAAACTGAAATCTCTGCAAGATGCCAAAGAGAGAGCTGGATTTGCATTACTGGATTGGCAGCTATATTATAAAGCAGCCTCATTGATGTGGTTAAAAGTTGTATGGTTAAATGGGCACAAAACTTAGGTCATAATATTGATTTAGATCAATGTTATGACGGGTTTGGAAAATAAATGTTTAAAGCAATTCAACCAATACAAAAGAAACTTGAAGAACTGTCTAAGTTAGATGATATCTCAAACCAATTGACGATACAGATGGAAGAGATCAAAAAGCATTTGGTAGAAAATAAACAAGAGATAGCTTCGTTAGTAAACATGACCAATAAGCTGGAGTCAAAATTAGAGAACACAGAGGAAAAATTACAAATAGTGAAAGACAAACAACGGTCTCTGGAAGAGTCAGTTATTAAACTAGAAATGGAGAGAGCATCATATATTCTAAGGGTACAAAATCTCCTGAGAAAGAAAGAAGAAGATTTAAAACAAGAAATTAGTCAGGCCTTGGCTGAATTTTTAGAGATAGAATCTTTTGGAGAAGTAGAGACCAACATAGAGGCCGTGTATAGAGTAAATTCTGCCTACGCCAGACGTAATAGAGTCCCCAGAGAAGTCCAAATAAAGTTTTGTAGAAGAGACCAAAAAGATAAGATACTAAAAATGTCAAATGAAAAGACCCTAAAAATAAATGATACACAAGTTAAAATTTTAAGAGAAATACCATGGAGGGTCAAAGAAAAGAGATTTGAATATTCAACGCTGGTAGACCTTCTAAAAAGTCAAAATATTCAGTATAGATGGCTGCTACCAGAAGGGCTCTTTTTATTTACAAAAGTAAAAGATATAAGATAAATTTGACATTTAAATTAGAGGAATTTCTGGACAAGTATGGAAAGAAGTTTGGATGGCAGGCCGAAGAGGAAGAATCAACAGAGTCAGAAGATGAATCCCAGAAACAAGAGGAGGCACGAAGTAGTGAAGACAAAAAGAGTGGGGGGGAAAAGACGAAGTAGAAAATATTATAAAGATGTTCTATAGGTGAAAAGACGAAGTAGAAAAGGGAAATTTGTTTATCCTTCCCAAATGATTACAAGAAAACAACAAAGAAACAACAAAGAACACAGAGAAAAAGACAAAGATGAATAATCAAGGTTTAAAAATAATCTCTATTAACGTAAACGGATTAAATTCACCGCAAAAACGATCTAGAATCTATTTACAACTTAAAAAACAAAATGCAGATATTATCTGCCTTCAGGAGACTCATATCAAAAAAGACGACGTTCGTCTTCTAGAAAACAAAAAACTAGGAAAATTGTTTATGGCAGCAGACGACAAAGAAAAAAAAGGAGTAGCTATATATGTTAAGGAAAATTTACAACCAGAGTCCATATTCAAATCGGAAGATGGAAGAATCATTCTGATCAAAATTTATAGACAAAATAAATCGTTACTAATCGCAAATATATACGTGCCAAATCAGAATTTAGAAATATTGTATACACAACTGAGAGAAATATTGGCAAAACAATCGAGTGACGAGATCTGCATTACGGGAGACTTTAATGCAGTCTTTGACTGTTTAATAGATAGGAAAAGCTCTAGTACAAAACAGAAACAAGGAAATGAACTACCAAAAGCGTTTCTAAAAACTGTGAAAGAATTTAAATTAATAGATGCGTGGAGAACTAAGAATAAAGACACAAAGGACTACACTTTTTATTCCAGTAGACACAAATCGTGGTCGAGGTTAGATATGTCTTGGATCTCTGCGGAAATAATTAATGATATTAAGGATATCAAAATTTTACCAGCAACATACACTGATCATAACCCAATTATGTGTACAATAACAGACATACCAAGAAGAAAAAGATGGACCTTGAACACGTGGCTGTTAAAAGATTTAAAAAAATATATCGGAAACCAAGGAGGAATTTAAGATGTTTTTTAAAGAAAATACTACACCTGAAGTGTCAATGGAAACTGTGTGGGATACGTTTAAGGCTTACGTGAGAGGCTGGTTCATAAGGCAAAATGCTTGGGGAAAAAAACAAGAAAATAGGGAATTGAATAGGATTAAGGAAAATATAAAGAAGGAAGAAAGGGAAATGAAATTTTCAAAGGGAAATTCCCAAACAATTAAAAATAAAATTAGTCAGCTACAGCATCAATTAAATTGTATTCTAACTCAAGAAATTGCTAAAAAGATAAACTATACAAGACAATGTTATTTTGAACAAGCCAATAAGCCAACGAGATGGCTGGCCTATAAACTAAGAGCGGAATGAGAAAAGAAGATAATAAAAAGTCTGAAAGATGAAGAGGGACAAGAAAAATTAACATTAAAAGACCTGAAAGAGGTGGTGGAAAATTTTTATAAGAAACTTTATAAAAGAGAAGATACTGACCCAGAGGATATATACATTTATTTTGAAAAATATCAGGAAGGTAATTTCACAGAAGAGCAAAGGAAAACTTTAAATGATCAGGTGTCTATGTGTGAAATTACTGAAGCGATAAGGAATCAAAAAAACAATAAAACGCCAGGCCCGGACGGGATACCCATAGAGTTTTATAAGGCCTTTGAAGAAGAGATTACATTACCACTCCAAAAGGTAATTAAGAATATCTCGGGTGAAGGACAAACGCCACACTCCTGGAAGGAAGCACAAATTACGCTTATACATAAACAGGGAGCAGAAAGAAATGAAATACAAAATTATAGGCCCATATCTCTCCTTAACGTGGATTATAAAATTTATGCATACGTTTTAGCTGTTAGATTAAAGAGGGTATTATATCAAGTTATACATAAAGATCAGGCCGGGATTTTGCCAAAGAGACAGATTAAAGACAACATAAGAACAATCTTGAATGTGTTGGAATTCTACGAACAACATCCGGAAAAACTATGGCATTGGTATTTATCGACTCAAAGAAAGCCTTCAATAACATTAGTTGGGATTTTTTGTTAGAAAAATTAAGATTTTGGAATTGCAGTGATAGGTTTTTGAAGATGGTTAGTAAAATCTATGATACTCAAACAGCTAAAATAATAATAAACGGGGACCTAACAAATAACATTGAAATTCAAAAGGGCACCCAACAGGGTTGCCCACTATCACCACTCTTGTATATTTTTGCTATAGAGATACTCTTAACACGCATTAGAAACGAAAAAGAAATTAAGGGTTTGGAAACTAAAGGGGAAAGTTTCAAAGTACAAGCATTCACGGACGATATGACTTTTATTCTGGAAGAACCACAATTATCGTTAGGAAAATTAATCTATGCATTGAAAGAATATGGCGAAGTAGCGGGATTGAAGATAAATAAAAAGAAAACAAAGATCCTATTAAAAATTGTAAAGGGAATATAGAAAAGCAACTACAAGAACTTTCTGGTTTCGAAATACAAAAGAGGGTGAAATATTTAGGCATTTTATTGACAAATAGATGTTGCTCACTATTTGAGGATAACTATAAAAAACTAATTTTAGGAATAAAAAAGGACTTAGAAGATGACAAAAGACTATTGAGTCTTGAGGGACATGACTTACAGATGGGATGGCACTTCTTTTTGTGGTATACTAAAAATAGACCAGCTACCCATTTTAAACAACATACTATTAAAATTTGGGAAGAGATAAAAGTAAAATACTATACTAAGATCCCGAGATGGCTCTCTCCCATAGAAGCTTTTGTTAAACCATCGTTGTATATTAAGTATCCCAAATGGAGATACGAAGACCTGTTAGATTCAAAGGGAGAGTTAATCTCGGAAAAACTTTTAAAAGAGCAAGGTACTAATCTGACCTGGTGGGAAAAAAACCAACTTACATCTAGATGGACAAAAGATAAACAAGAGGGTATATATCCAAGCCAAACTGAACTGGATAAGATTTGGATGAGGACAAAAGAAAAATTTATTTAAAAAGCGTATAATTTTTGGTTAGAATGGAAAATGACGGATGAGCAGATAAAACCATCGATGTTAGCATGGTCACGAGATATAGGCCACAGTCTAAGTTTTGAACAATGGGATAAAATCTGGACAAGAAATATAAAATTTGTAAGAACAAGCGCCTTTAAAAAATATTATAAAGATGTTCTATAGGTGGCATATTTCTCCTGATAGATTAAATAAATTCAATGGGAAAATAGGGAAAAGTTGTTGGAAGTGTAATCATAGTACCGGTACTTTTTACCATATGTGGTGGCTTTGTAGCAAAACAAAAAAATATTGGGCTATGGTGAAAGAAATCATAGATATAGTATTAGGTAAAGATTTCCCTTTAAACCCAGAATGTTGCTTATTAAATGTGATACCCGAGTCATTTAAGAACAAAGATATATATATAATTATGCAGATTTTAACGGCAGCAAGACTTGTATTTGCCAAACGATAGAAGGAGAATAATATTCCTTCTAAAGATGAGATCATTATTAAACTGTTTCATATTGCAGAAATGGAAAAATTAACTTGTATTATTGAAGAAAGAAACTTGGAAAATTATGAAAAGTATTGGTCAAGGATTTATAACTGGTTAAAAGAGTCAAAGTTTGGTTTAGTCAATGAATAAGGTTTATCCCTCTTTTTTGTGAGTGCTAAAGAGCGAACTTTGTTATACGGTGGAGAATTTCTGTTAACATGTAAATATATCAAGAGAAAATGTTTTTTCTTTGTTTAATATGAAAAAATCCAATAAATAAATTCTTTTTAAAAAAGGAAAACAAATGTTAAAATTACCAAAGTAGTTTCATACAAAGAAAATATTTATAAAATGTTTTATAGATGGTATATGACTCCAGATATTCTAGCAAAATGTTATCCTGATATGCCAAATGATTGTTGGAAATTCCAAAAGTCTGTTGGTACATTTTTCCATATGTGGTGGACTTGTGATGGAGTTAAAAATTATTGGTTTTGGATCCACAAAATTTTACAAAACATGTTAGAATGTACTGTACCATTTACTCCTGAATTATTTCTATTGAATGTTATGCCAGAAAATTGTAAAAGACAAATTTTTTACCTTATCATACATGTAGTGACTACCGCAAGAATTTTATATGCTAAATATTAGAGGAAAAAAAGAAGAACTGATATACAAAACTCTTGAAACAGCAGAGATGGACAAATTGACTTTAACTTTGAGAGGACAAGAAGAGGGATGATTCCAAAATACATGGTCAAGATTTTATAAATGGTTGGAAGAGTATTATAAATATAGACATATGAACATCTTGGAGATAACATTGATCAAATTTTCATATTAATATGCAAAACACTTATGTAAAACTATTTGGTGATAATAATTGTAGTAAACATTGCAGGAGGTGACAGATAATATAGATAAGTATATCTAACTCCCATTTTATGTTTATGTGTTATGTCTGTTTTTGTCTGTTTTTGTTTGTTGGTATAAAAATAAAATAATAAAAAGAACACATAAATGGGGTCTCTGAATTTCACACTTTATTCAAATTTAAGGCTGTGCTATAGATTTGCACCCCAATCAGAATAGCGAGACAAACAACTGTTTTGGAAGTAAACAAGGGCCACTTTATTAACTCTTTAACATAACAGTGCATCAAGGGATAAACTAACCAAGCACAGAACAGTCAAGGCAGGTGTTTCTCCCTGACCAACCTCCTTGCCCTTCATGTGTGGGTCACCAGCTCCGGTCTTGAGCCAACGTTTTGGCTCGCGACCGGCAGCCCAGCAAACTGGTTGCCATCCAGGAGTGCCTACCCCTGAAGCCTTACAACTTGCAGGGAAGAGCCTGCCCCAAGAGGTTCCCAGAGGTGATCACCATTCCCCACCCTGGACCCTAAAATCTGAAGGCAGTTCCTGATGACCCCCTGTTACCCAACGGGAAAATGCCATAATGTGCTCACTGGTTCCACTTCCTTACTCACAGAAAACCTGCCACTGCCAAAGCCAAGCATCTGCTTTGGCCTTTGCGGCCACCTAAAAGCCCAAGGCTGCCTTAATCCCTTGCCACAAGTCTTGCAAAAATAACTTGTTGCCCTTGTCTGATAAATGCACCCTGTCAACACTATACAGGTCTTGTAACTCGACCTGTACATTGGGGTGTGGCAAAAATCACCCTAAACCACCCTCCATGGCCTTCCTCATTTGCCGTTTGGCCTTACGCCTGACACGGTTGATACACTGGGGGTTCCCCAAATTGCGCCACAACTGGTCAAGCAAAATAGCCAACCAGACTATCTGCAAACCAGGTCACCGCGCTCCTGGGGCAATGATGCTCTGTATTCTTGGTGCTTGGGGGGCAAAAGTGAGAGGGCTTCTGGAGTTCTGGCCCCACTCATGGACCTCCTGATGGCACCTGGTATCTTTGGCCACTGTGTGACACAGAGTGTTGGACTGGATGGGCCATTGGCCTGATCCAGCATTGGCTTTTCTTATGTTCTCTTATGTTCCCTTAGCCACAAGCCTGATCCAACATGGCTTCTCTTATGTTCTCTTATGTTCCTATGTCTGGGGCAGTGATGCTCTGTCTTCTTGGTGCTTGGAGGGCAAGAGTGGGAGTGCTCCTGGATTTCTGGCCCTGCTGGTGGACCTTCTGATGGCCCCTGGGTTTTGTCCAGTGTTCTCTAAGTACAAGCTAGCTAACAGTTTTTTATTATTTATAAGTTTATTTAAAGTTTTAGCAACGTATAATGTACAAAGATACAAAAATCAACATCAAAGGTACAAATATTACAGTGTAGTGATTATTTTAACATACAGATGAAACTTAACAGCTCGTAAATGCATGCCTATGACCTTTTTAATAAAAACTTTATCTGAAGTTCAACAACTGTATTATAAGAACAACAGTTTTGATGATGGTAAAAAGTTAATACTACATGAACTTGCTAACATCATAGTATAAATCTACCAATCATTTCATGAAAGAAAATAGCAAGAATAGCAAAGATAGCAAAAATAGGCTGTGGCCTTCTGACACACTTCCGGTGATGTCAGGGGGTGTGGCATATGCTAATGAGCTATGCTAATGAGCTCCTGCAGCTCTTTTTTCTATGAAAAGACTGTTCCTTTAATTCTTTTGGGACGATTAGTACAGCTGTGCTTTATTAGAGTGGTCTTTCTGGGGTGTTCCCATGGAGAACCAGAGAGTCCTTCTATAGAATTGTTGACTTACACACTGTAAAATTGTGAGCTTTGGGTGAGTACAGCAAGCTAGCTCCTTTTTTCCTGGTTATTATGTAAAGTATATTGTGTTATATTGTATTTGTAATTCAGTTTCAGGAAAAATATGTCTGCCTGAAGAAGAATCTGTCGAAACACGCAATTTTTGCCTAGGAGCTTGCTTTGATGCTTGCTGAATCACTTTGTGTGATTCACTTTGGGTGGAAAATATAACTGCCTGCTGCGTTTCTCATGCTTGCTTTGATGTTTGCTAAATCACTTTTTGTGGAGATTATAACAGCCTGCTGCAACTCTCATTATTTATGACTGTTGCAACCTCCATCAGTCTCTTATCAGGATAGTCTACAGCATTGGAATAGGTCTCTGTAGTTGTGGACTTTTCTATTAGTAGATATATAATGTACTTCAGGTTTTTGTACTATAATGAATGTGATTAAGATATACTAGGGTCTCTATTGTATGTAAATCAATACATGAAGACACAAGTGCATATTAGCAGAATGTGTTTTGTTTTAACACAGTGTTTATTTATGTTTGGTCACAAGGAAGGACAACATCTATGCTTGCTCTTTGTAAACATTAAAATTCTCTCAATTTGAGTGTTTTTTATAGTAGCCTTCTATGCTAGCAAAAAGTGAACATAAGTCAAAATGGACAGGGAAGAGTTCACCTATCATTAATGCAGACACTGTTGCACAAACCCTGACCCCAGTATTTTCATACACACTTCCTATTTGAGATCAGCATTACTTTACAGAATATCTACATTTTATAGACCAGATCTACATTTTATAGACCTGTTGCAGTTTCAACTAAACTATCATAAACTAGCTTGTATTTCAGAGACGAAAAATTCTGCGATGCCATCAACATCCAATCAGTAGACAAGATCCCATTATACGATATATCAGGTGCCCCTGGCTATTCACATTCTCATCCTATGTGTACTTACTCATGAGAAATGATCTTCAACCACCACAGTAGAACTTCTAAATAATCATAAATAATATTGGAGTGACTGTCTTTCGCCCTACTGTGGATTATTGCACATTTCTTCATTTCCCTCACTTTGATGAACTCTTCCAGCTTTTTCATGAGACAACAGCATATGGAAGACTCTCACTATTTGAAGGGAAACATTTAGAAACCAAAGTGCAAAAATTCCCCTCTAAAAGCCTAAACAGAAATTGCAAAAACCTGAATTGCCTGACTTCAAAAGTTACTCATGGCTTACTTTGAGATTATTGAATAACTGAATAATTTAAGATCTTGAACAATGATTCTCATTTAAATATCAGTATGCTCTAGAGTTAGCAGCCCCCCACTGGAGATGGGGATCCTCCATCCCCAGGCCCCACCCTGCTGCTCATCAGCTGGCTGGTGGGGAATTTACCAGGAGCAGGATGGAGGCCCCGGCTATGTCGTTGTGACATAGTGACATCACTTTCAGCGTGTACTGGAAATGACATCATGACATCAGTGATGTCATGACAACTCTCTGGTGTTGGGCAAAAACTCTATGGTAGAAGCTATTTTTACCATAAAGCTTTTTCCCAAATACTAGTGCATCACCCTGATGTCACAATGTCATGATGTCACTTCTGGCACACACCAGAAGTGACATTGCCACATCACCAGCAACATAGCCTAGGCCTCCCTCCCACTCCTGGTAAGTCCCCCCCACTCCCTGCCAGTTGTCAGGAGGGACCTGGCAACCCTACAATTTTTTTTAAACTACAGAAGCGTTATGTTTATTATAACATTCTTTCAGATCAACTAAGTCAACATGTGAATTGATTCTAGACTCACTTTTTTAACATTTCAAGCTTGGGACAGGTTTTTTATAAGTGTTATCAGTTTATCTAATGAAACATGTTTCTATTATTTAGAAAAGGTTGTCAACACAGTTTAGTGCATCATATACTGAGCTAGGTTTATTTTCATACTAAACTAACAATATGATAAATCAAGAATTGTATTTCCTGTTTGATGAACTGTATTTTGATTACGATAGTTGTGTCCTAAACATTAGCACATATAGAAGTATGGAGATACATTATTGTCAATAACTCAGTTAGATGTGCTCGTAAGAGCATAAGTTTCATACACTGATCAAAACTGATCTTACCCAACCCTACCTCTAATCTTATCCTTCTCCTAATTCCCACAACATAAGTTAGAAAGAACTAAAGAATCTAACATATACTTTTTCAATATTTCCAGAATCACAAGAGTACGGGGCTTCTCTTAAATATTCCTTCAGAGACAAAGGCTTTGTTTTAAGCTGCTTGCTGTTTACTTTTAGCAACGGATTGGAGGAATCACATTACCAATAAAGCACTGGATAGGGAGAGTGACAACTATTTAGCAAGTTTGCAGACTCTAAATGAGGTTATGACTGGAAGACAAAAATTGTAACAGTTCATCATTCCTTGGGACCAATGTAGCTCATTGAGGAAACTATTCACAATGGGTTCCCAATGCCATTAATAATTTAAGATCTGTGATCTATGGTCTAACTTTAAAATGGAAATAAGACCATGTGGCACTTGATGTGACATGATGAATGTGCCTCTAAACATAGGGAACATTTTTTTCCCTGCCTAAGGAAATAGAAAAATGAAACCAACATTCTATAGCACTTTGTGGTTGGTAAGCAGCATCCTTTCAATGAAAATTATGGTTCTTAATTCTTGGATAGATTACAAAATATCTTAAATCCCATAAACAAAAGCTCTGATGCCAAAGAGCATTTTTGCTTGATGGTGTCCAAAGTTATGGTGACAGGTGGAATTTGAGGTGAGACCAAATCTACTAAATTTTAGCTTGCTTTGTAGAAAGCAATAACCCAAGATCTTCATGTTCAGAAAGACAAAAGCTCTTTCTGCATTAAGTTCTCAATGTGCTGAGCTCTTTGGCATTAAACAAGCCTTTTATGTCTTCCAGCCTGGTTGTAAACATATTAATTGGAAATAAGTCTCTTGGAAATGGTGGGATTTATTTCCAATTAATGTATTTATGATCAGAGTGTTATTGTAACAATGCAAGTTACTGAACTCATAGTTTACTCTAATCACAGTTCTGCACTTGGCTTGGCAAAACCTGATACACTTTTCAGCCCTCTTGTAAAACAACTCATTGGATATCCTAATATTTTTCCTCTAGTTTGGCTTTACACTACAGTTTACAGGATGATATGGAGAGAAGGCTTTTTAAAGAAATGGAAATTCAGAAAGACCTGAAATTTTAGGGAATAAGTTTGCAGTTACAAATGCCACAGTAGTATCACACTATAACCTCAACTCTTGAATTTCCTTACCACTTTTGTGAGGGACAAATCTGCATTTAATTCATTCCCCCATGCTATGCTATCAACATTACTGTGCTTGGCACTTAATCAGAGAGCACCCAGATAAAACTTGGTGCAAGACAGGCCCAAAAGAGACAATAACAGAACACTATTATTAGTCACATACAGCTCTCAATTCAAAACAGTTCAGCACATCATCAGGAGCTTACAACCTCTACTGGATAATGACAGTTCTCTTTCACAAGTACTGGGGGGCAAACCTTTTCTTGCACACAAACCGCCCCCCAATCTCAAACAACTTCTCACCCACAGTAATACAACATCTAATTTGAACATGCACACTGGTACCAGATCTTGCAATAAAACCACATGCCAACTTTGCTGCCACATACACCCAGACAATACAATCACTGGACCTAACAACGTCAACTATACCATCTCACGCTTATTCACACGCTCATTTTCTAACACTGTATATGCCATTAAATGTCAACAATGTCCTTTGGTTCTCTACAAAGGACAAACAGGTCAAACCTTACACCAAAGGATAAATGGACACAAATCTGATATCAAGAACCACAGGACTGAGAAACCTGTAGGAAAACAACTCAGCCTTCGAGGGCATTCAATGTGGGACCTCAGAGTAGCAGTTTTATTGCAAAAGAACTTCAGGAACAGACTAGAAAGGGAAATTGCTGAGCTGCAAGTTATTACAGCATTCTGAATAATGGAATCCCCAGGACTTAAACATTAAACATCTTCATTATGTTGTATGCTAATTTACTGCTCTCACCCTTTACCTATATGCATGGACTGGTAATTTCCATTTCAATGTATCTGAGGAAGTGTGTGTGCACATGAAAGCTTATAATTTGGAAGAAAACTTTCTTGGTCTTAAAGGTGCCACTGAACTCAAGTTTTGTTCTACAATTAAGAAGGGTACATTTACACATCAATCTCCAATTCTTTTTTTTTTAAATAAATTTTTATTGTTTTTAACATTTACAACCAAAACAACCGTCAAACAAACCATATAACCAGTAAACAACAGCGGAAACAACATGCATAGTTCCAGAAATCCACATTGCTAATTTACTGCTCACCCTCTACCTATATGTATGGACTGATAATTTCCATTTCATTGTATCTGAAGAAGTGTGAATGCACATGAAAGCTTATACCTTGAATAAAACTTTGTTGGTCTTAAAGGTACCACTGGGCTCAAACTTTGTTCTGCTGCTTCAGATCAACATGGCTACCCACCTGAATCTATAAAAGATCATGTGGGTAATAAGAGGCTTTTGTTGCCTGGTTCCCATAGGAACTAAGGCTGCTGGGGTTGTAAAACAGGCTTGCCTTTATTATTCAGGGCATCCCACATTCCCTTGCCACAATAGTACTCACATGTAAATATAAAAGAGAATATAGCAAAAAGTATACTTCTGAAAGTACCTTTGCATTTTTTTATGATGAAAAAGTAGGGTATCTTCTGTTCCTGTGCCAAGCAAATTTGCGGCTATAATTTATCAGTTCAGAAGTTACTGGTTTATAATGAATTAATCAACTTGCAGTTCCAGTTCCTCAAGGATAGATGTACAAAGACAGAGACAATAGTAATTCAAAGTATACAGACACGTGACACAACACTTCTTATTATCTTGGGAAGAATTTAATCATCTTGTATGTGCGTTCTTCCCACACCCACACACACACACACACACACATATATACACCCTAGTGTATTGACACTTTCCAGCTCTCCCCCTGGCTGTGCTCTGTGCACCATCAGCCATTGGCCTGTCAATTGCCATTCAAAACTACTTGCATGTCATTGGCTGGTTGCTGGGTCTGCTCCTCTTTCCCACCCACTACTGGCTTGGCCACTCTTCCCTGTCAGAATAAACTGCCAAAACAGCTGTCTCTCCTGAAGAAGACACTTCTCCTGCTTGGCTCCTCCACAGTTGGCTGGCTACTGAGGTGAGCCACTGGCCATCAAATCATTCTCTTCTCCTCCTGCTGTGGGGCTCACTTTCACCTCAGTGGCTGTTGCTTGGCAACCAAGCTTGGTTCTGTCAGTAAAAAGGCAGGGGCAGAAGAGCCTTTCCAGGCCTACTTTGGACTTTGTGGGGAGCTCATTGGAGCCAGTCCTGACTAGGGTTGCCAGCTCCAGGTTGAGAAACTCCTGGATATTGTGTAGTGGAGTCTACGGAAGCTAGGGTTTGGGGAGGGGAGAGGCCTCAACTAAATAGAATGTCATAGAATCCACCCTCCAGAGTAGTTATTTTCTCCAGTGGGAGATAGATCTGTTGTTTGGAGCTCAGTTGTGATACCAGGAGATCTTCAGGCTTCACCTGGAGGTTGTCTACCCTACGCCTGACAGCACCCCCTGGGTGATTTGATGACACCTGACTGGCATGACTTAACTAGGCATGGCTGCTTGCACCTGTTCACTAGCATCAGCCCCCCTAGGACAGCCAGTGTGGCATAGCAGTTAGCGCTTCAGAGCAGGGTCTGCCAGACCCAGGTTCTTCCTGTGGAACCTGAGTGGGTGATTTTGGACCCGTCACAGACTTTCAGCCTAACCTAACTCCAAGGGTTGTTGTGCAGATCAAAGGGGGGAGGGAAGAATGATGTAAGCTGCTTTGGTCCCCACTGTGGAGAAAGACTGCACTTTTCCTAGGTAGCAGCTGCAGGGAGGGGGGAGGAGATGTAAACCTGAAGTCAGAGTGGCAGATATAGGTAGGTTGATGGTTGGCTGGGAATGAGATAGGGTTGCCAACTCCAGGTTGGGAAATTCCTGGAAATTTGAGGGGTGGAACCTGGAGAGGGTGGGGTTTGAGGAGGGGTGGGACCTCAGACCAGTACAATGCCATAGACTCCATCCTCCAAACCAGCTATTTCCTCCTGGGGAACCATTGCTGCCCATCTCCAGGTGAGGGTTAGAGATCACTCAGAATTAAAACTGCTCTCCAGCTGGCGGAGATCAGTTCCCCTGGAAAAAACAGCTGCTTTGCAGGGTACACTCTGTGTCATTATACCCTGCTGAGGTTGCTTCCCTCCTGCTTGAGTACCCACTGCGGAAAAAGACTGTAGGTTTTTTTAGGTAGAATCAGCAGGGAGGGGGGAGGAGATGGAAACCTGATGTCAGAGGGGCAGATAATGGTACATAGATGGTTGGCTGAGAAAGAGATAGGGTTGCCATCTCCAGGTTGGGAAATTCCTGGAGATTTGAGGGGTGGAGTCTGGAGAGGGTGGGGTTTGAGGAGGGATGGGACCTCAGACAGGTACAATGTCATAGACTCTATCCTCCAAACCAACCACTTCCTCCTGAGGAATCATTGTTGCCAATCTTCAGGTGAGGGCTGGCGAGCACTCAGAATTACAACTGCTCTTCAGATGGCAGAAATCGGTTCCCTTGGAGAAAATGGTGGGCTCTGCATCATTATACCCTGTTGAGGTTGCCACAGCAAATTGATGCTGAGTGCCCAAGGCCAGGGAACCCACCCAGAGCCTCTTTCTAGAGCTCATTGTATTTATTTCCACAATGAGCCTTATTCCTGGTAATTATATGAATATATAATTTTATAGATTAAAAAACACATTGTGTCCACCCTAAGATAAGTGAGCAGGAGTAGAACCTGTTAGAAGATATAACCACAATGTCAGAGTATCAGTTCTGTGCATGAAGGAAAGAGAAATGAAAGTCTGTCTTTGCACAATACATAATTTACTGTCATCTACGTAATTTACTGTCACAAAAATGTAGTCTACTATCTACATGGAGGATTCCTTCATGGGTCTGTGGTGGCCAGTTGTTGGGATCAGCCTGAGGTGTAAGTTTATTGCCTTTATGCCCTAGTTTTAGACTCCCTTGGAGGTGCCTTCCTCCACTGTAGGAAACAGTATGCTGAACTAGATGGGGGGGAAAAAAACTAGATGGATTTGATCCAACAATATTCATCATATGATTTGTGCTTTGTTGTTCATACAGAAAAATAATGGTAAAGCCAAAACTTCACCAGTTCCCCTCCACTGAGTGTAGTCGGTCATTGCTCACTATAGGATTCCCCTACATATCCCCAACTAATCCAAGTACCACCAACCTGCATATGGCATAATCTCTAGGTGGATAGTACATGAAAATAACTATTGCAAGTGAAAAAGTGGCTGGAAGAAAAATCTCTCATACAGCTCAGGGACAGGAAGACTTCTGTGATGCTGCCATCCATGGCCTGAGGTGAACACACATGGATTTTTTGAGGCCGTGAGTCAAGGGCTCTATTTAACAGAAATAACTAGTCTGCTCATTTGACAATCCTTCTTATGGAACATTTTACCATTAGTCGTAAAGTCATCCATTCTGTCTCAGGTTGATCCATGTCATTTTTATTCTGTACAAAGAGGAGATATGTCACACCCCTGCACTTACCAGCAGAGAAGGAGTCTGGGTGGCCACTGGAGGAGAAAATGGGCAGCGAAACTCTGAAGAGTGGGGTTTTTTTGCCAGCACCACTGAGGCAGCTGTACCGCACACCAAGGGTAAGGCAGGAGAGTGGGGCTAAAGAGAAAGTGCCCCACTGGGTGTGTGGAATGTCCATTATACAAATCCAACCTGGCGAGGGGGGATTAGAGAGCCCATTGGTGTCCCGCCTCGAGGACCCTGCCTCACTAAGCTTGGATCCAGAACTCCCAGGACCTGACACACAGTTTTGTGCTACAGAAAGCACATGTGTGCTCAAGGGTTGTACACCTTTGTGATCTAGGGCTAGGGATCACCTCAGATAGATAGAACAATATTAATGGGGTAGGAACACAGAAACATGGAACTGTTCTGTCCATACCTCCTTAGTGAATTATTCTCAACTGCAATCCATTTCAGAGGCTTTTTAGTGAAGATGCAGCATAGCCAAAGAAATTGTAGCTGGCCTCTAGATAGTATAAAACTGCCCCCAATACAACAGTTAAGGAACAATTATTATTGTTTGATGGGCTTCCTCAACCACACAGGGATATTTTAGAATGACTCACTTATCCTGTCTCGTTTACAGCAGCACATCTATCTAGAATTAACTCCCAGCCAAGGAGGCCGACATTAATTTGCTGGCAGGTGCAAAAGTGTCAGCAAATGATGAAGTGCTTACTTCCCTGCGTTGATCAAAAGATTACAGCGCTCATCTATAAATACAAGTGGAATTAATGTATTGATGGCCTTGCCACTTACGTACCATCTCTAGATTTTGCCCTGCAAGATGGCTGTGTATTCTGGGTATTTATGGCTTTCCCCATCATGCAGAGGTTGATAAACTATCATATGCAAAACAGAATTCAAGTGGGCACAGTACTCATCATCAGCATTCAGTGCAAGAAGTCTGCTGTATACACCATGCCTTCATTTGATATGCAAAGTTCTCTCTGCTCCCTTGTAGTAATAACTAAAAGCCCCCCTGTCTCTTTGTTTGGCTATGCGTGGGTACTAAATTAAGATGTTAAGATGAGGAAAAGACAACAAAAGGTGGTAGTACTGAATAATAATATCTCTGTACTTCTTATTTCATGTGAATCTGGAATGAAATTCTGGCTACTTTATTAACATGATAGCTCAAGTTACCTGAGTTGGAGGATATATTTGTTGGAAGAGATGATCACCCTGCTGGTAGGCTATAAAACAATGTCTGATGACTACTTCATCTGAATCCATCCAAGAGTACTTCACAGAATTAGATTCCCATGTCTCCAGGAATTTTGGAGATATTTACAGGCTGAGTTCAGATATTTTAACTACAGTTAGTTTGTGAAACCAGAATTTGGCTCACAGATTACCATTCAAATCCATTTGCTTAGACAAATGAGAGTCACAGCAAATTATGTGTGTGTTCATTTGATCTGGCCCCCAGCTTGCTTCAAATGAAGCTTAAGGCTCCATTGGTGGTGGGGGGGGGGGAAGGCAGCCAATCAATTGAGAGCGGCTGGTGGCTTTGCCCTGCTGCTCCCTCTCATCTTCAATTTTCTTACTGTCACTGACCCACTCACCCTCCCTTGGGGCAGCATGAGATTAGCTGGTCACTATATAGGGCCAAACAGGAATTTTTAGGGGATCCTGGAAACTGGCTGTGCTGGGAACTTCTTTTTTGCCTACTCTGTGCTGTTTGTTTCCTGTTAAATAGGCCTGGCTTCAATAAAAGGTTAGGCCACATCTAGTTGGCAGGAACAGAGAGGGTTGCTTAGGTAGCATTAATCTGCAAGCATCCTGAGATATCTTCATGATGGAGGGCATGTTCAGAACAGGCCATCACATGCCTTGGTATATTGTCAAGGTGTGTCCTTGGTGCTGAGTGGCATCTTTTGAATGAGGTAGTAGCCTTGTGGCACATAAGGGGAGAGGGTTGAGGCTGGATACCACTCTGCACATAGGGATGAGCAGGTAGCGATAAGCAAAGTTGGCAGAAATGCCATTCAAGTCTGGAGCTGGGGTGGATCTGTCCAGAAGGCAGACCATGTGGATGCCTGGTACAGCCCACTTTCAAAATAATCAGCTTGTTGAAAAAAGCAGTGATGTAGATCAGCCAGTTTATGTAAGTTGAATACAGTTAAATAAATAAACTAATTGAACCCACACTCAGAGAACAATCCTAAAAAGGTCTACTCTGAATTCTACTATGGTCTATTCAATAGGGCTTACTCCCAGGAAAGTGTCTTTAGGATTGCACTGTCAGAGTATTATATCTTCATATGGGGGTTTCCAGGGCCAATAATGGTTTCATTGTTTTTGTTCTTTCCCTTATCTTTCCTGAAGAAATGCAGCTAGTATCCCACAGTTCATTGTGATGCAGGCAGAGGAACCAAGAAACAGGAAAAAGTTAAGATTTTCGTGTTAGAAATCATACAAAATCATAAATAAAACACGCTTAAACCATTGTTTCAGATTCTGGTTTGATGTACCTAACTAATAATAGTAAATGGACTGGTCCATTTCAGACAACACCCTAACCATAATAAGTTTAATGAAACTATGGTTTTGCGTGGCATCTGAACCAAGATAATGTCTGTTGTTGTTGTTGTTCAGTTGCACAGTCAAATTCAGCTCTTTGCAACCCCATGGACCACATCACGCCAGGCCCTCCTGTCTTCCGTTGTGCTCCAGAGTTTGCTTAATTTCATGTTTGTTGCATCGATAACACTGTCTAACCATCTCATCCTTTGCCGTCCCCTTCTTCTTTGACCTCCAATCTTTCCCAGCATCAGGGTCTTATCCCCCCCTATATATTACAGTCCATCTGAAATAATGATTCTTGATCACTGTGTTTCCTGTTATTTGCTCTATGTGGTTATAATAACATGCTAAATCTATATTCAACTTGCTAGTGATATATTTCAGCTCCTGTTCTGGAGAAATTGGATTATTTTATTATGCATTTACATGTATTTGATGATAAAACTTTTTAACTACCTCCAAATTTATTTTTCAATTATTTTTATCACATTCCTCCAGTGACAGTCATTTCCCCCCCAGAAGCAAAAAGCCTTCCTGCATGTACCAATGCAGCAGCTTCTCAAAAGGGTCTCCCTGCTGCCCTTCTCTTGCTCAGGTGCACTGCCTGGATATGGGCTTTTCCAGTCTCCACTCTGGAATGACCTCCTTGAGGAAACAATGAAGGCTCCCATGCTACGGCTGTTCTTCAGCGGCTGTAAAACTGAGTTATTTCAGGAAGGTGTATGGGACAGACTGAATAGTTTTTGCAGGGCTTAGGGTACATTGTACCGATACCTTCCTAGGCCTATAATCCTATAGTATGTAGATAGCATTGTTTATATTAAATACAATTACTTTATGATATTGATCTAGTTACAAGAGGGGACCTGCAACAAATGTTGTGTATTGTGTTGTGGTTTGTTTTATACCCCTATAAGGCTAAGGAGTGCCTGAGTTGGAGTGGCCCAAGGTTAGAGATTCCTCTCCCGACCTTCAATGGGGCACCGTTGGTGCCAGCACCGGAGGTTAGGAGCTTGGGAGAGCTCTTAGATACCTCCCTAATGATGGAAGCCCAGGTAGCAGCCACTGCAAAGTTTGCCTTTTACCACCTATGGCTGATTAAGCAGTTGGTTCCCTACCTTGAATGATGACCTCGCAACAGTGGTCACCTCAAGATTGGATTACTGCAACCTTGAGTGCAATGACCTCGCAACAGTGATAGACGCATTGGTCACCTTAAGATTGGATTACTGCAATGCTCTCTACATGGGGCTGCCCCTGCCCCAAATCTGGAGGCTGCAGCTGGTGCAGAATGCAGCACTGAGGCAGTTGCTGTGTCTTCCCGTGCAGGAACACATCCAGCCCACCCTAAACGCACTGCACTGGCTGCCTATAGCACACAGGATATGGTTCAAGGTGCTGGTTTTAACCTTTAAAGCCCTATATGGTCAGGGACCTATCTACCTAAGGGACCACCTTTCCCCATATGTGCCCCAGAGAGCATTAAGATCTGGATCCCAAAATCGCCTGGCCCTTCCGGGCCCAAAAGAGGCCAGGTTGGCCACAACGAGGCCCAGGGCCTTTTCCGTGGGGGCCCCTCATTGGTGGAATGAGCTCCTGGATGATATCAGGGCCCTGTGGGACCTTTTGCAGTTCCGCATGACATGTAAAATGGAGCTCTTCCACCAGACTTTCAAGTAGGGTGCCACCTTGACATCATGGCCCTGGCCCTAATATCAATACCACCAGCAGCCAGATGATAAACAGTCTGGCAGGAGCCTGAAGGTGGTCATTCAAATGATGACTGTATGTCGCCATCTGTTTTATAGTTCTGTGCAGTGTATTTATAGTTTATATTGTAATTTTAATGGAATGTTGGTTTTAGTATATATATTGGAGTTTTAATGCATCTATTTATACCTATTGTTGTATACCAAGTATGACCGTGCACGTGGCCAGGTCCACACATGGCCATGCGAAGGGCCCTAGCTTCGCTCAGAGAGACAATACCCCGAACGGATCCTAGCATGCACCTATCAGAGGGCTAGGATCTGAGTAGCGACCTATGGGACTCGAGGGCACTGTAAATAGCATATCACGGGAGAGGGTGTGTGTTTGGGTGTGGTTTGCTATGGGGGTAAAAGCTGGCCTCGGGCCAAACTAACCATCTCAAGTTCTCCATGTAAACAATAAAGTATGAGCTAGTATCACGCTATTATGCATCAGTCTCAGTACTTTATACCTATGTTGTTAGCCGCTCTGAGCCTGCTAAAAGTGGGGAGGGCAGGATACAAATATAATAAATAAATAAATTAAGGGGGCATCACAGAGCATTTCCCACAGACTGCAGGGGTTGGAAATTACTGGGCACAGCAGTAAAATGTTCAAAGTGACTCTGTGAATCAGAGACCACTGCAGCTGGTATCACCACGCTGGCATTTAAAAAGTTGTGTGATATAGTGGGAAGGAAGGGGGCTTGCAGAAGTGGGGACACCCAAGAAACATGCAGGGAGGGGGTATTCTCCCACCTTTGCTTCCCCCCTCCCCTTCTTTCTCTTCCTTTCTCTCCCCAATTCAATACCTCCTTCTTTCTCTTTCTCTCTGCCCCCAAGCTAGGGTTGCCAGCTCCAGGTTGGGAAATCCCTGGAGATTTTGGGGGTGGAGCCTGGTGAAGGTGGGATTTGGGGAGGGGAGGGACCTCAGAGTCCACCCTCCAAAGCAGCCATGTTCTCCAGGGGAACAGAACTTGGTTATCTGGCAATCTCGAGGTGTCACCTGGATGTTGGTAATTCTACCCCAAACCTAAATATTAACACACAATTTCTCTTCCTGGATCATGCCTGCTGCTTCAGATGTTCACAATGTGAGTGCAGAGTGCAAAGTATGAGATCTCTGGACCCTACTTAGGAAAGAGAGTGAGGGGAGATTTTAACCTAGCTGTGGGATTTGTTATCTATGTCAGAGGCTCTAGATCACCTGAAGTCAGGAGCCAGCATGTGAGCCCTTCTGGAAAACACCACCACAGTCAGAAAAAGCTTCCCACACCAACCCACCCCCTCCCCTAACTCCCCCCCCTAGAGCCAGCACTTGGCAGTTGCTGTAGTTACTGCCCAGACTTCTCCACCTCCCTGCTTCTCCTGTAAGGCATGTGCTAGTGATCTGGAACAGCTGAGCCTCAGGTGAGCGTGCAAAGCAGAGCAGGCAAGCTGGCTGAGTGAGTGAGGCTGGGCACAGGAGACGGGGAGAGAGAGCAAGACACAGAAGTAACTGAATTAGGCAACTTCTCATCAGGAGTAGCAGATATGCAGCCAGTGCTGGACTGGGGAAGGCAGCTTTGAGTTTCATCCCCGCCACAATCGCCTGCGCCTCCTTATCTATCTGCACATAATTACGCTCAGCCGCTGATAGAGTCCTGGAATAGTACGCAACCAGGACCTCGTGGCCGTCTGGCAGCCGGTGGCCCAGGACCGCTCCCACCCCGTAAGGGGAAGCGTCTCATGCCAGCAGCACTGGGAGCGCCTCATTGAAATGTACCAGGACCAAATTAGAGACGAGCAGGTCTTTGACCACCTGGAACGCCGCTGCTTGTGGTGGACCCCAGACTCAAGGTGCCGACTTGTCCAGGAGGCGATGGAGTGGTTCCGTGACTGCAGCTTTGGGGGCAAAAAAGAGTGGTAGAAGTTCAGGCGCCCCAAAAAAGCCTGCAGTTTGGACTTGGACGCTGGAGGCGGTGCCTGCGTGATGGCGGTCACCTTGTCCACGGTGGGGTGGATGCCCAAGGTGTCGACCGCGAAACCCAGGAACTCGACTCGAGGCATCCCCAAGAGACATTTTCCCGCTTGACTTTAAGCCATACTGCATCGAACCATTGTAGTACAGCCCTCAGACAGTCAGCAAAGGATGAGTCATCCAGAACCACGATCAGCACATCGTCTAGAAATGGCTGAACCCCAGGGATGCCTTTCAGGAGAGAATCCATAAAAGATCAAAAAATCCTGGGCGCGACCAAGACTCCCAACTGGAGGCAGTGAACCTTGAACACCCCCCAGTGAGTTGTGATTGTTTGGGCTTCGGCTGTGGTGGCATCAACCAGCAGTTGTTGATACGCCTGGTCCAAGTCCAACTTGCCGAAGACCCGGGCCCCCGCCAAAGCCGCCAACACGTGGCTCATTACCGGCACCAGATAAGCGTGTGCCTGCAGAGCCATGTTTAGTGTGCATTTATAATCCGCGCAAATGCGCACGTCCCCATTGGGCTTAACGGGGGTAACTATAGGGGTCTCCCACCGTGCCGACGTGACTGGTTCCAGAACCCCTTGTTCCACTAAGCGATCTAGCTCGGCCTTGATTTTAGGCTCAATTGCTAGTGGGGGCAGCCTGGCCTTGACGCGAATGGGCAGTACCACTGGGTCGAGATCCAGGGAGATGGGGTTGGACCGGAGTCGAGGTCACAGAGTGTGTGGGCGCTCTGAACTCGCAGGAGCCAGCCCCTCCCGTCGTCCCTCCAACCCAAATTATCTCCCCCTCCTCCCCCCTCTTTCCCCTTCTCAGGCCTGTGTCATTTCTTTCCCTGCATGCACTCACTTGCTTCTCACTCCCCCCCATTGACTCCTGAGAGGGACAGGGACCTCTGTGGGAACACAATAAAGCTAATTGCAGCCTCAGAAGCCTCTGCCTTAGTCGAGTCCGCTGTATACAATCAGAGGTTTCTGAGGTGCTGGTTTGTGCTGCCAGGTGGATGGCTGGAGCTGCGAGTACTTGTCCTCATGGTTCCAACAGCTGCTCCTGTCCTTCTTAGCGGCCGCATGTGCAGCCGTGTGGCTTCTCTTGTGCCCCTGAGTGTTCTACTGGGGATCTGTAAATAGACCATGCTGTTTGACTGGGGGGGATTTAAGTATCCCTGTATACTTTTTAAAACATGTAAGATTTTTCTGCACACCTGGGGAGTGCTCCAAGAAGCTGCCCCCTATGTGACCCAGATCTGAGAGAATAAGTATCCACACGCAGAGATAGCCCTTGACTATTAGATATATAGATTGTATTGTTACTAGAATTCATATGTTGCAATGTACTTTGGGAAACAACCATGCTGGAAGAAAGGCAGGTTTAAAATATATAAACGGTTGAAGAGGTTTTGCCCGCATTGGCGGATGGCTGAGATGACCAACGACAGACCTGGTGCACCTCGTCCGAGGCGTCGGGGCCGGCTGTCACTTGTGTGCAGTGGACCGCCTTGGCACGGACGTCTTGGTGGGCCTTTTCATATGCAGTAGCCTCCCGGATTGCCTTCTCCAGGTCCAGGTCATCCTGGCTTACCAGCTTCCTCTGAAGCTTCGGCTTTCTTAGTCCCACGAGGAACTGGTTGAGGAGAGTTTTGGCTAGGTTGGAGAAAGAGCACCTGGTAGCGCCCCCGCCGCAGAGCCGCCAGGAAATCTGAGGCAGTCTCATCAGGGCCCTGGACCTTCGCGAAAAAGTCCAGGTGCTCCACAAACTTTGTTGGTTTGGGAGGCAGGTGATCGGTCAGCGCCTTGGCCAAAGAGCTGTACGACTCGTCTTTGGTCAGCTTGGGCACTATTAAGTCCTTAAGCAGGAGATGGGTCTCCATCCCACAGTGGCACAGAAGGTACACCTTTTTTATACCTGGATCCACCACTCCGTGGATGGCGAAGTGGCTCTTGAGAGTTTCCAGCCAGGTTTCCCACTGCGAGGGTTGGGAGATGTCGAAAACTGGGAGGCTCTCTGATGTGGCAGCCATCTTACGGGTTCCACGTGGAAGTGAGTGGCATCGATGGTGGAGCAGTGCTGCTCTTGGGGTCAGCAGTGCGATGCTTGCCATTGCGTAGAGTCGGAGTAGTGCGATGCTGCTCTCGGGGTCAGCGGCGCGATGCTCGGAGCTCGGGAGTGGTGTGGTGAGCGGCGCTTCTCGAAGATGCTCGATGCTGGCAGTGGTGGCAAATTCGGTGCGGCGGCTCATGGCGATGTCCAGAACGTGTTCAGAGGGAGATGTATCCCACCTTCGTCACCAGTGAAAAGTACACAGATGGAGAGTGATTTCAGCAAAGCGTACTTTATTTGATCAGGAACAAGATGACTTTGGCCGGCTCGTAGGCCAACTTATATTCCCCGAGAAACCGCCACCCCAAACACCCCCCCCCACTTCCCAATAGGTTATTTACAGCGGCCGAGAGTCCCATTGGTTCTCGGCCAGGAATCTAGCCCCCTGATTGGAGCGGGCTAGGATCTGCTTAGTCCATTTTCTCTTGGAGCGAAGCTTGACATTTGTGCCTGACCACGTGGAGCCCAAGCCGGCCACACAGTCTGGACTGGATACATTACACCTCCCCACAGTCTCTGCTCTTGCTCTGCAGTCCTGGAGTGCAGCTGGACTGGAGTCGGGGTCACAGAGTGTGTGGGCACTCTGAAATCACAGGAGCCAGCCCCTCCCATCATCCCTCCAACCCAAATTCTCTCCCCCTCCTCCCCCCTCTTTCCCCTTCTTAGGCCTGTGTCATT
>NW_015174355.1:204885-219068 GCF_001447785.1 Gekko japonicus
CCTCCATATGATTTTTCAAGGCCTCCTGCTTTATTCTTCTGAAAATGGCTGATATTATTCAATCATGAAAGTACACAAGCTAAAGGAAAAACTTCTGCACATACAGAAAAATCCCCCATAACAGAGGAGGCTGAGGACAATTTAGACAAAAGGTTTGGATATACACATTGCCAGTTGATTTTCATGGTATAAGAGCAAAATGCTTACATCTTCATTGTGGCTTGCAGGGGCTTCTTGCATTGCAGTCCCACAAGCACACACTGCATAGCAAGGTATATCTGGCTATTCTAATGAATTGGATTGATCTGGTAATGAAAGTTTGCAAGTCATATAAATCTTGTAGTAGAGCACTAAAAGCTGCAGACTCTCTTTTGTTGTTCAGTTGCACAGTCGAGTCCGACTCTTCGCGACCCCATGGACGAGCTCTCTCCAGGCCTTCCGGTCTTCTGCCGTCCTCTGAAGTTGGCTCAACTTCATGTTCGTTGCATCGATGACACTGTCTAACCATCTCATCCTTTGCCGTCCCCGTCTTCTTTGACCTTCAATCTTTCCAAGCATCAGGGTCTTCTCCAGTGAGTGCTCCCTTCTCATTTGGTGGCCAAAGTATTTGAGCTTCAGTTTCATTATCTGGCCTTCCAGGGAACAGTCAGGGTTGATTTCTTTGAGGATTGACTGATTTGTTCTTCTTGCAGTCCAAGGGACTCTCAAGAGTCTTCTCCAGCACCATAGTTCAAAAGAATCTATTCTTCGGCGCTCGGCCTTCCTTATAGTCCAGCTCTCGCAGCCATACATGACTACTGGGAATACCATTGCTTTGACCATGCGGACTTTTGTTGGCAGGGTGATGTCTCTACTTTTTATCATGCTGTTTAGGTTCGCCATCGCTTTCCTCCCAAGGAGCAGGCGTCTTTTAATTTCATGGCTGCAGTCACAGTCTGTGGTGATCTGGGATCCCAGGAACGTGAAGTCTGTCACTACTTCCACGGCTTCCCCTTCTATTTGCCAAGGAGTGATGGGGCCGGATGCCATGATCTTAGTTTTTTTGATGTTGAGCTTCAAGCCCACTTTTGCGCTCTCCTCTTTTACTCTGAGCAAGAGGTTCTTTAGATCCTCTTCACTTTCAGCCATTAGAGTGGTATCATCTGCATATCTGAGGTTGTTGATCTTTTCCCCAGCAATCTTAATTCCCGCTTGTGATTCATCCAGGCCAGCATTTCGCATGATGTACTCTGCATATATATTAAATAAGCAGGGTAACAATATACATCCTTGTCGTACTCCTTTTCCTATGCTGAACCAATCAGTTGTTCCATATCCAGTTCTAACTGAGTAACACTAGTAAACACTAACTAACAAAATAGTGATCACAACCTTCACCAGACTGGATGTTATGAAACACACTTACCCCCAAAGAAGTTGCCCTCATCCTCCATTGTTTCCAAAAGACTAAAGTCATACCAGAGAATCTCTACAGTAGGAACTGAAGGTTGGGGGGGGGGCATTTTTGCAAGCCCAGCAGAACCAGTGCAATATACAGTGCCCAGCAAACCCTGTGCCACAGTGCTAATGTCAAGCACAGAATCACAGTCCAAGCAAGGGGAGAAGGGTTGGAAGCCCAGTAGAACCAGTGGAATGTATGGTGTCCAGGAAAGCCAGTGCCTTCTGTTCATAATATTAACAAATCCTACTCATAAATACATTCTGTCAAAAAGCAGAATAGGGATGAGAAAATTTTGAGACCAAAAAGTGAAAATAAAGGGGGGCAGGTGGAAAAAATAGGTGAAGGGAGACAGAAATCAATGAGAAATATGTGGAAAAGAGAGAGAGAAATTAAGAGAGGGAAAGGTTGATTTATCTTGCTGCAGCACCCTAACTACTGCTTTGCAAGGTCTGGCTGAGCTGGGTGCAATGAAAGGAAGAGAGAAAGGCTAGATTTTTTGAGAAAATTACCAGCAAGCTAGCAAATACTGTATCAGCTACCAGTGTAATGGCTTGGTTGTTGTTAAGCAAGTTTGGTTCAGTCTTGGAGAAAGGGAAGTCTAGCTGATCTCAGCTTTTTGCTATGCTGATACTTCCCTGCACCCCTAGTGGCTGCACCCAGAACTGCATTTTAAAAATTAAAGGAAAGCCATTCAGCTGGATGCAGTCTGACGCTGGCTTCAAGGGCCCCTTTCAGGTGACGTGCCTGGCCATCCCCTGGCTCCAAGAGGGAGTTGCTCCCTCCCTTCTGGCCTGACACCACACAGCCAGCAATTGCTGCAGCAACTTTTGCCCATTCCCCCCTCCAGCCTCAGGCTGCAAAATGCTGCTGTAGATGAGTTATTACAGCTGCTTATGACAAATTATGGAGGGAAGGTGGCATGATATAGCCCAGTCTCATCAGATCTCAAAAGCAAAGCAGGGTTGGTTACTTGGAAGGGAGACCCCGCCAAGGAAGATTCTGGAGAGGAAGGCAATGGCAAACCATCTCTGCTTCTCACTTGCTTTGAAAGCCCCTTGTTGGGGTTGCCATAAGTCAGCTGTGGCTTGACAGCACTTTACACATCCACACGACAAATGACTACAGGGTCTTTCACATTACCTTAAAAATCTACTTGCATCGGCCAATGTAAACCTTTTTCCTTAATTTCACGCAACTTCATAAACATCGCACAACTCTTTCATATCTTCCCCTTTTTTCCTGTTCCTAATAAAACTCATTTATCCCACACTTTTTTGGGGGAAAGTGAAATGTATTCACAACAAAGCCTCTGCTCTATAATTTGAACTAAATTTTTCACATTGGTGAATTCCAGCAACCCCACCACCACTCCAAAATCCTCCTAGAAAGGGCAGGCTGGTGTGGGTGCCTTTAAAAAAAATGCATCTCAGTGTTGAAACATTTTAGCAATTGAAGGTGCCTGCATTGGGGCAGCTTCCTCTGCTCTGCCTTGTGAGTGTGTGTCTCTTGTCTCTCCGGTCTCTGCCTCTCTCTCCAGCTTGAGCTGAGGTCATGCCCCCCTCTTCAATACCAACCCTAATAAAGGTGCAAATAAATTATCTTTTGTGCTACAGCTACTGTGCTTTACACAAGAGTAAATGGGACTAGTCTCATGTAAAGAAGGCAGAGTGAACATGGCTGCTGATCCAACATGTCAACACAAGTGCAAAAACAACACAAAACCCACAACCCCCTCCCACAACAAACCCAGAACAGATGGAACTCCTGAGGGGAAGTCTGAATGGATCCCACTGATGGTGCAATCATCAGAAGTGGCACGAAATGAGTGGAAGTGCAAAAAGTGGCTGCAGTCTGAAAAACTCTTATGATACAGAATGAGCCACCTTGGGACAGTAAGTATTGGGGAGATAAGCAGCCTCAGCAGCAGTGTTCCCTCTAAGCTGAGTTAGTGTGAGCTAGCTCACAGTTTTTTAGCCTCCAGCTCACACATTTTTGTCTTAGCTCAGGAAGGATGGTTCCAGAGCAAACTAACTTATTCAGTGGCCAAATCACTTGCTCACAACTTTAATGCCAATAGCTCACAAAGTAGAATTTTTTCTCAGAAGACTTCACAGCTTAGAGGGAACATTGCAGGGTATAATGCCACAGACTCAACTCTCTAAAGCAGCCATTTTTTCCAGGGAAACTGATCCTCAAACTGATCCTTCCCTCCTCAAATCCCATCTTCCTCAGGATCCACCCCTCAAATGTGAGTGGTGGCAGTGAATTTAAGGAGTGAGATATGCCCATGGGATGAGGGTGGGAGGCAAACAGCTGAGTTGTAAACTGGAGCTCATTTCACCACAGTAGGCAACCAAGCTTGGTTCAGACAAAGGAAACCCTTTGCAGGTCTTTGTGAGGAACTCATTGGGGCCAGTCCTCCTAGGGTTGCCAGCTCCAGGTAGGGAGATTCCTGGAGATTTCTTGGTAGAGTCTATGGAAGCCAGGGTTTGGGGAGGGGAGAGTCCTCAGCTGAACAGAATGCCATAAAGCCCACCTTCCAAAGCAGTTATTATCTCTGGAGGGGAGAGATCTGTTGTCTGGAGTTCAGTTGTGATACCTGATGATCTTCAGGCTCCATCTGGAGGTTGGCTACCCTGGGCGTCGCAGTCAGTGCTTCAGGGCAGGTTCTGCTAGATCCAGGTTCTTGCTGTATAAGCTGAGTGGGTGATTTTGGACCAGTCACAGACTTTCAGCATAACCTACCTCACAGGGTTGTTGTGCAAGTCAAAAAGGGGAGAGGAGAATGATGTAAGCTGCTTTGGTCCCCTTTGCAGGGGAAGGCTACTTTTCCTCCTGAGAAACCATTGTTGCCAATCTCCACGTGAGGGCTGGAGAGCACTCAGAATTACAACTGATCTCCAGATGACAGAGATCAGTTCCCCTGGAGAAAATGGTGGACTCTGTGTCCTTATACCCTGCTGAGATGCCCCTCCCCATGACTGCCACAGTGACGTGGAGGTCAGGGTTTCAGAGTGCCATAGAGGCTGCAGGTGTGTGTGTGGGGGAAATGGAAAGCTGAAGAGGAGGAAATAAAGGTAGGTTGATGCTTGGTTGGGAAGGAGATAGGGTTGCCAACTCCAGGTGGGAAATTCCTGGAAATTTGAGGAATGGAACATGGAGAGTGTGAGGTTTGAGGAGGGGAGGGACCTCAGACAGGTACAGTGCCATAGACTCCACCCTCCCAACCAGCCATTCCCTCCTGGGGAACCATTGTTGCCAATCTCCAAATGGGGGTTGGAGATCACTCAGAATTACTACTGATCTCCATGAGGGAGGGAGGAGGAGATGTAAAGCTGAAATCAGGAGCAGTTAATGGCAGGTTGATGCTTGGCTGGGAAGGAGATAGAGTTGCCAACTCCAGGTTGTGAGATTCCTGGAGATTTTAGGGGTGGAGCCTGGAGAGGGTGAGGTTTGAGCAGGGTTCGGAACTCTGACAGTTACGATACCATCAACCCCACCCTCCCAACCAGCCATTTCCTCCCGGGGAACCATTGTTGTCAATCTCCAAGTGAGGGGTGGAGATCATTCAGAATTACAACTGATCTCCAGGAGGGAGGGTAGAAGTCAGCTGCAGTCAGAGGGGCAGATAACTGTAGGTTGATGGTTAGCTGGGAAAGATATAGGGTCGCCAACTCAAGGTTGGGAAATTCCTGGGGATTTGAGGAGTGGAGCCTGGAGAGGGTGGGGTTTGAGGAGGGGTTGGACCTCAGACAGGTACAATGCCATTGACTCCACCCTCCAAACCAGCCAGTTCCTTCTGGGTAACAATTTTTGCCAATTTCCAGGTGAGGGCTGGAGATCACTCAAAATTACCACTGCTCTTCAGGTAGCAGAGATCAGTTCCTCTGGAGAAAATGGTGGACTCTGTGTCATTATACCCTGCTGAGGTAACCACAGCAAATTGACGCTGAGTGTCCAAGGCCTTGGCACTTTCCCAGAGCCCCTTTCTAGAGCTGGTTGTATATATTTCCACAACGGGCCTTATTCCTAGTATTAAATAATACAAACTAGTGAAATGGGGAGAGATTTTACCACCCTTAACAGAACAGGGTCAGGATCTACCTAAGCACGATCACCATGTGCTGCCCTTTACTCTTCCTTTAGAAAGGAATATGTTTGACATACCCCAATAGCTAATCCTGCGTGGCCCAACCTCCATGGGGTTTTGCAGTAAATAGACTGTCCTTCTTTTTATGATTACAGTCATTCCACTAGTATATAATCACTAATTAATCATGTGGTTTAATGCAACAAACAGTGTCAATCTGTGGCTGAATGAATGATATGTAATGTGAACAGGTGTACTGCCTGTTTAGCCAGAGATCAATCATCATTCTGTTAGGTTAGTAAATTATTAAAGATAAATGAAGTTTTAGAATTTAAGAGAATTGTTGTCATATTTATGCTTACCATAATTAATTTTTAGCATGAGGATGTTTTTAATGTGGGATGTCATTAATATAGAGACCAAAGTGTATGGAAATTAATTTTGCCTCGATTTTTTTAAAAAGGACATATTATGGCCAACTTTCAGGAAGCTGCATCATTCTGTGTCTGTTTTTGCCATGCTTATGATATATGTACGAAAGGAATATTTTCTTCTTTGTTGGTTTTAGCATATGAACAAACCACTGCAAAGCTTCATATGACTATGAGAAAAAATGTTAAAATACAGCCAGAGTGCAATTAAAGTAATAGAAATAACATCACAATAGTGCTACATTTCACCATCATACTAACCTCATATATAATGACACTGCCTGCTGGGATGCCCTAAGTCATGCTGCCATATCATACCTAACTCTATAGCCTATGTAAATGTGTTGCTGGTGCACTCACATTCTTAGAATGTTCTTTTCAATGATATGAGCAGCAAAGCTCCCTCTAAGCTGTAGAGTTGTCTGAGCAAAAATTCTACTTTCTGAGCTACTGGCATGAAAGCTGTGAGCGAGCGATTTGGATGCTGCATAGATTAGTTTGTTGCAGAATCATCCTTCCTGAGCGAAGACAAAAATGTGTGAGCTGGGTGCTAAAAAACTTTGAGCTAGCTCACACTAACTCAGCTTAGAGGGAACACTGATGAGCAGGGGTCCTGATTAGGACTCAGAGGTGGGATGCCATTTCCTTTATATTACACATGTCATATCCTGCTGCCACCTACTTACTCTCTCTTTTTCTTCTTAATTGCACCACTGGAACAATGGCATGTTAGCTTTACCACCAAAATTCTTTGCATATGTGCATTGCTGCATCATTGCAACATAGAAATGAACAATGATATGCTAGTATAAGATTATTTAGGCAGTATCCTATTCCATCCAAATATCACTTTGTCATGTGCTTTGTGTTGGCTGAGACAAGTAAAGCTGTTTATCCACCCTATCTTACACATTCTCAGAGAATGTTTTAAAAGAAATAATTATATGTTTATATAAGGGCAAACTAATAAAACTGTGAGAGGAACACTTCATATGTAATGTAGGAAGATACTGTTATTCCTTTTGGCAAGAATTTGGGCATTAAAAAGTCTATGTGGCTGAAATTGCTTGATGCTTCATGTTATTTTCAGTCTTTATAATAAAGTGATACTATTCTTGATTATGAAGCAGTATGTATTTTGTATTTTGCTACCATTAAAATACAGCTTTCTCCTGATTATCATTTTTTAAATGCTTAGACTGATTTAAAAAGATTGAGTTGGATCCAGTAATACATCAGCAGAGGACATTGACAAATTGCCCTCTCTCCTGCACCAATCAGAGATGCCAATTCAAACTTCCACAGAACTTTCCCTAATTCTGACAAGACTATGAAAATCAACTTTTGTTTTTTGTTATATTTGATCCCTGTAATTGAATTCCCATTCCAAATGCCAGATTGCATGCTCCCAACCTGCATATCCAGAGTGGCTAGTTCTAGCCACAAATTTCTTTTATTAGCCCATCTCCATTCTTGCCTCGCAATTTCTATAAAATTTGGCAAACCCTTTCAGATCCGGCAAGGATTGTCAGGCCAAGTGCTAACCAAAGTGATTCCACCAAAATAATGGTATACATGGCAACATGTTTTTCTCCCTGAAACCAGTATATATGACAACCAATAATTTCAGGATACGGGACATAATATTAAAGAATCCAAACAAAAAATGAACAAAATTAATACAAATGAAATTTCTGTGCACCTTCTTAAAAGATGATCTCTCTTCACATAATATTATTTTATATCATGTATAAAGAACACCACTAGGTATAACATTGTGTGGCAGTCACAATGGATCACAGGATAACAAATGGTACATAGTACTCACCATCTCAAAATAAAGAATTAAGTATGAATTGTATAATAACATTCAGGAAGGACCCTTGGCAACTTGGTATGGCTCATATGTAGTAGCATCTTTTCTATTTGAAATTTAGTTCACTAGCAAACAGCAGTAAATGTAATTATGCTATTCCTTATGGTAGTGATTTTCCAAAAACATGCACATCTGCTACGATAAAGCAATCTGCTAGCTCTGGGGAAATATCACTTAGGAAAACATGTAGTGCACAAAAAGCAATTTCCAGCAAAGTTGTTTGCTAAACTAAAGCCAACATGCTGGAGCTAAGAAAGCTGGAGATGAGAAACTCAAGCATCAACAAGATCTTGTGTACCTTAAGACGTAATAAGTAGAACCATGTTAAATTGGAGTCTGAAATATCACATTGAAATATATAGTAAACAGTCTTTGAGTATAAAAATGCTATAGAGGCTGATAAAAGTTGTAGAATAATATACAAACACTTAATATACAATATATACAAGTAATATACAAAAATATACATACAGAATAATATACAAATAATATGCAAACACACTGAATGTAAAAAACTGTCAACAAATCCAAAAGATAGAAGCCAAGTTGATTTCCTGGCTATTACTCTTACTAGAAATTGAACACACAAAAAAGGTCTGATATCTGAATATTATCAATCTAGAATTTGGATAATGGGATTTTCAAAATTGCTATCATCATTGTTTTTGTAATTTCCTTTTTCTATTTTTCAGTCTTTGTCCTTTATAATTTAATTGAGACCATGGTCCAAACACAGAAGGCAGTTGGGGGAAAGATCACACTTTACCAGGGCCTTTAGATCCAAGAGACACAGCTGGCCCAGGCTCGCAATGTCAGAATCCCACCCTGGTTCTCTGTGTTCTCACATGTATATTATATGTCTGCCTGCAAGCAAAAGCATGTTGCCACCACCCCAAGATATAAAACCCAGCATCTCAAGTAACCAGCACCTTTGGGTACCCTGGAAAGACTGCCTCTGAGCAAGTACAAAGGGCAGAACTGCCAATTACTTCCCCTCTCCCTTGTGTGTGTGTGTCCTTAGCATGCATAAGCAGTCTTTAGCAAATGGGTGGGATTTCAGACACAGTCTGCTTTCTTAAACAGGAAAGAAGCTTTATTACTAAAGATTAAACGAGAGCACTTGCTTGGAAAACAGCTATCATAGTAGGAGAATACAGATCTAAGGAAATTAAAGGAAAACAATGGTCTAACTAAGTTGAATTAAAAGATAGTTTCCTTAGATAAAGTGAACATATCCCTATCCCTCTTGCTATGCTGTTACAGAGGAGGATGAGGTCCCTTGGTTACTGTACCTGGTGAAGTGTTTGAACCCAGAACAATGGAAGATTTCACCTTTTAAAACTTCTGCATGCCTGTTCCCCCAAGCAGTCCAAATCCAGAGTAAGGAATCCTGCCCCTCATGGGAGATCCTCAGCTCTCTGTCAGTGTGGCCCTCTGGCATGTAGCCCTCGTTTCTCTCTATCACTCTCCCCGCAACCAGATTATATAGGCCAAATGGCTGGTTTTTCCACTTAATCTAAGTTCCTGTTTTCTCTGACTCTTCCCCTCTTGGGAAAATTAACAGACACCATGGGTTCAAGATCCCCAATCATAACAGCAACCCCATTACCTTGCAGGGGAAAACCCTGAGGATAAAGTGGGTTCTGCTTGAAAACATGTGTTGAAGTTTATTTACCTCTGGTTTACGACATGTTCCTCTGTGTCAGGGGTCCACAACCTTTATGAGCCTGCGGGCACATTTATTATTCTGACACAGAATGGTGGGTGCACTCACAAAATGGCTGCCACAAAATGCCTACTGAAGGAGGAAGCTGCAGCAGCTTCTCTTTAGTCACACAGTCTAGATCCCTATGCTGTGGTGGCAGCTGCTGTCAAACCAACAGCTTAAAATAATCTGCACGGGCAAGCAAATCTCCAATGCCAACCAGAATCTTTGCCTTACTTGGTACTGCCCACTTTATAGAAACTCTTGGCAGGTACCAGGAAAAGTGTCAATGGGTGCCATGTCACTCACAGGCACCATGTTGGTGAACACTGCTCTGTGGGTTGCCCAGATTTTATGAGATTTACTGGTGACAATGACAAGTAGTGTTAGAGCAGAAAAAGCAGTAGGCTGACAGCATATTGCTATCCCCATCCAGGGCCTTTTCTAGAACAAAAGTGTCACTGTGCAGTTAAATTAGGACTTGTAGACTGAAAGACACAGAGATTTGTGTGTTCCTGTGATGCATGCTGTCTCAAAGAAATACCAGCTCCAGATTTCCTTGTGCATAGGAAGGAGGGAGGGGCAATTGGCAGGCTGGACAACAATCCATATTATTCAGAAACATTAGTCACAGGGAAAATGAGGACACAGTGCTGATTGCAAGGGAGATTTGGGGGCCTGGAATATATGCATGTATGAAGTTGCAAGAAATTTTTAATTTGGTGGGAAAGGCCAAAAAAATAAACCTTTCAAGTAAAGTGGTCTATTTATAAAATGTTTGAAGCTGGGTTGGTTCATTAGAATGGAAATAAACAAGCAATGATAGTATATCTTATGACAAAAACATTATAAATATAGTCAGCAAACTTTGTAGGACTCCTTTGGGCTAAAACAAAAATAGGAAAATGGAAAACGTTGGGGAGCATGGTAGAAAAGTCCACTTGTGAGTTGTAGTGTTATGATATGAGAGCTTCTACCAAGCGTTCTGAGTTTGAAGCAGCTTCTTCCTTGTGTATGGGAACTGGTGTGAGTTTTCATGAAGTTTGGAAGCTCCATATGAAAATACTTATCATTGACTTTGATGAAGATTGGAAACATGACTTTACCTGGGAGAGACGTTACTTTGGTGGAAAGTCATATCATCTATTTGTTGTTGTTCAGTCACACAGTCGAGTCCGACTCTTCGCGACCCCATGGACCATCTCCCACCAGGCCTTCCTGTTTCTGCAGTCCTCCGAAGTTGGCTCAATTTCATGTTCGTTGCATCGATGACACTGTCTAACCATCTCATCCTTTGCCGTCCCCGTCTTCTTTGACCTTCAATCTTTCCCAGCATCAGGGTCTTCTCCAGTGAGTGCTCCCTTCTCATTTGGTGGCCAAAGTATTTGAGCTTCAGTTTCATTATCTGGCCTTCCAGGGAACAGTCAGGGTTGATTTCTTTGAGGATTGACTGATTTGATCTCCTTGCAGTCCAAGGGACTCTCAAGAGTCTCCTCCAGCACCATAGTTCAAAAGAATCTATTCTTCGGCGCTCGGCCTTCCTTATAGTCCAACTCTCGCAGCCATACATGACTACTGGGAATACCATTGCTTTGACCATGCGGACTTTTGTTGGCAGGGTGATGTCTCTACTTTTTATCATGCTGTTTAGGTTCGCCATCGCTTTCCTCCCAAGGAGCAGGCGTCTTTTAATTTCATGACTGCTGTCACAGTCTGCGGTGATCTGGGATCCCAGGAACGTGAAGTCTGTCACTACTTCCACAGCTTCCCCTTCTATTTGCCAAGGAGTGATGGGGCCGGATGCCATGATCTTAGTTTTTTTGATGTTGAGCTTCAAGCCCACTTTTGCGCTCTCCTCTTTTACTCTGAGCAAGAGGCTCTTTAGATCCTCTTCACTTTCAGCCATTAGAGTGGTATCATCTGCATATCTGAGGTTGTTGATCTTTTCCCCAGCAATCTTAATTCCCGCTTGTGATTCATCCAGGCCAGCATTTCGCATGATGTACTCTGCATATATATTAAATAAGCAAGGCGACAATATACATCCTTGTCGTACTCCTTTTCCTATGCTGAACCAATCAGTTGTTCCATATCCGGTTCTAACTGTCGCTTCTTGGCCCTTATACAGGTTTCTCAAGAGACATGTGAGGTGGTCTGGTACTCCCATCTCTTTAAGGACCTGCCATAGTTTGTTGTGATCCACACAGTCAAAAGCTTTAGCATAGTCAATGAAGCAGAAGTAGATATTTTTCTGGTACTCTCTTGCTTTCTCCATAATCCAGCGAATGTTGGCAATATGATCTCTCGTTCCTCTACCTCTTCGAAACCCAGCTTGTACTTCTGGTAGTTCTCTATCCACGTACTGTTGAAGCCTAGCTTGTAGGATCTTGAGCATGACCTTGCTAGCGTGTGATATGAGTGCAATTGTGCGATAGTTTGAACATTCCTTGGCATTGCCCTTCTTTGGGATTGGAATGTATACTGACCTTTTCCAATCCTGTGGCCACTGTTGCGTTTTCCAAATTTGCTGGCAAATGGAGTGCAGAACTTTAACAGCATCATCTTCTAAGACTTTGAATAGCTCAGCTGGAATACCATCACCTCCACTAGCTTTGTTGTTAGCAATGCTTTCTAAGGCCCATTTAACTTCACATTCCAGGATGTCTGGCTCAAGGTCAGTGATTATACCGTCGTGTTTGTCAAGGACATTGAGGTCTTTCTTGTATAGTTCTTCTGTGTATTCTTGCCATCTTTTCCTAATCTCTTCTGCTTCTGTTAGGTCCCTACCGTTTTTGTCCTTTATCATGGCCAGCTTTGCATGGAACGCTCCCTTGATTTCTCCAATTTTCTTGAAGAGATCTCTAGTCCTTCCCATTCTATTGTTTTCTTCTATTACTTTGCACTGTTCATTCAGGAAGGCCTCCTTATCTCTCCTTGAGTGGGCAATAGAGCAGTACAACCAGGTGAAACGGCAGACTGAGGGCAGAACAACTGCTTTTGCGGAATCGGTCATATTGTACACATATGTTCAACATTTCACATTTCTTTCTATTATAATGTTGTATTCAACTTTAATATAATTGTCAGACAAAGAAGCTTGCACAAGTCTTTATTTATATGTAATTCTTAGAAATTGCTTTTTCACAGTGTGTTTTGTTTTGTTGGTAGCAGCAGCACTGTGTTCCCTTTTTGACTTATTTTTGGGTCCATATTCAACAATAGCTTCAAAAGAGGGAAGCTCATCAGGATTGGATCTCTGTGCTTCAGAAGAATCTTACTTGTAATTTGTTCTATTCCTTGAGAGGACTTCCCATCATTATTACTAATCTTTGGAATGGAAATATGAACTTTATTTAATGTTTGTTTGTGTGTGGTTAGGTATTTATACCATTATTACTATATTTACACAAGTGGGGACTTTCAAGAAACTTGCTGGATGGTTATCCCATTTCTCATACCCTTGCTTCCTCCCCTCTCCTCCTACCCATGTCACATTCTTTCTCCTGCCCCCCTTTTCTTACTCTCTATCTCTCCTCCATGCATGTTAGTTCCTCTGTCTTTCTGCCCCCTCATAATTCTCTGTTTTTCTGTCTCCCCACCAGAGTTCCCTCTAAGCTGAGTTAGTGTGAGCTAGCTCACAGCTTTTTAGCCTCTGGCTCACAAACTTTTGTCTTAGCTCAGGAAGGGATGGCTCCAGAGCAAACTAATTTATGCAGCAGCCAAATCGCTCGCTCACAATTTTAATGCCAGTAGCTCACAAAGTAGAACTTTTGCTCACAAGACTCCACAGCTTAGAGGGAACATTGCTCCCCACCTCATCACTCTTTCTCTTTCTGCCCCGATCACTAGGGTTGCCAAGTCCCCCCGGGGGGCGGATTTCCCCCTGCTTTGGAGGCCCGATTTCCATCGTCACGGAATCGGGCCCCGGGGGAAACCCCACCCCGGTGTGCACAGCATCCAGATGTAATGTGATGACGCCGGGCACGCTGGGGGTGGGGCCGCCACAGAAGAAAAACGACTTGGCAACCCTACCTATCACAATCCCAGCCTCCTGCCTGCTTCCTCCCCCACCCTGCACAGCAGCAGCAGTGGTGGTGGTGCTTCCAGCCACCCACCTGCTTCCTCTCCCCCCATGGCAGCACTGGCAGCACTCTAGGAATCACAATGGATCTCCCAGCTACTGAGATCAACTCACCTTAGGGCTGCCAGCTCCAGGATGGGAATGGAGCCTTGGGACAGCGAGGTTTGGGGAGGGAAGCACCCTCAGCTGGGTACAATGCCATAGACTCAATGATCCAAAGCAGCCATTTTATGTAGGGTAATTGGTCTCTGTCACCTGGACAAGAGTCGTAATTCTGGGTGGTCTTCAGCCCTCACCTGGAAGCTGGCAATGTTAGATCTCGTGGAGGAAATGGCTGGTTTGGAGGGTGGAGTCTATAGCATTATACTGGTCTGATGTTCCTTCCCTCCTCAAATCCCACCCTCCCCAGGATCCACCCCTCAAATGTCCAGGAATTTCACAACCTGGAGCTGGCAACCTATCTTCTTCCTACCCAACATCCAATCTACTTTTATCTGCCTCTCTGTCTTCAGCTTTCTGTCTCCACCCCTCCCCTACAGACCGTACCTAGGAAATCTAC
>NW_015174355.1:219673-228543 GCF_001447785.1 Gekko japonicus
TTGGAGGAGCTGCTTTCCATTTGCCAGCCAGCTGGAGAGTGGGGAGAAGCCCCGCCCCCAAGAGCAACCATGCAGCCTCCTCCTCACCTCTTCCCAACAGCATTTAAACACTGCTGGGGAGAGGCGGGGACTGCATGCCCACACTCTGAGCACTGAATTTGGGACTTGGCATGCAGGTGTGTGCAATCTCCCCCCACCTCTCCCCAGCAGTGTTTAAAGGATGTCTTTAAATGCTGCTGGGGAGAGGTAGGGGTCATGCGCCTACACTCTGAGCCCTGAATTTGGGGCTTGGCATGCAGGCACATGTGGCCTCTTCCCATTAGCGTTTAAAGAGACCTTTTAAATGCTGCTGGGGAGAGGCGGGGCCTCCACTCCCCAATGTGATGACATCACTTCTGTGTGATGTCATCATGCTGGGGACTCCCCACCCCCTCCAGTAACACCCCCAAGGTCCCCTGCTTGGGACTTTGAGGGAACTGGCAACCCTACCTCAAAGAGGGATGTGGAGACCCCCCAGAATTACAACTGAACTCTAGACAGCAGAGTTCCTGAAGAAAATGGCTGCTTTGGAGACTGGACTCTGTGACATTATATCCAGCTGAGGCCTCTCCCTTCCCCAAACCCAGCCCTCCTTAGACTCCACCACAAAATCTCTAGGGATTTCCTAGCATGGCACTGGCAACCCTTGTCAGGCCTGGCCCTAAGGATGCCTCCCTGAAAAGCCAAAATAGGCCTGGAAAGGGTCCTTCCCCCTTCCCCTGCCTTTTAATGACAGAACCAGAAACCCCTCCAACCCCCTGTCAAGATATTTCCCCTTTAAGAATAGTAAGTGGTTGCTGTAGCCAGACAGTCTATGTAAGGCAGTAGGATGTAGTTAGCAATGTAGGTCAGCTAAGTGACATCTGTATCTAATTAATGGCTATTGTAAGCTAGTGCACCTGGCAACTGTCAGAGTATGCAATGACTCAGGTAGATCTTGACAGTTCTCCATCTAAGTCAGCCACATGCGAACTTCTAATTAGCTCATGATTGGCTGACAGCTGGCCAGCTATTTAGGGGGAGCCGAAGCAAGCCCAGTTAGCTGATGCATGCTTGCAAGAGAGAAGCATTTAGCCATTATGCTGTACTGCTCACAGTTGCTGGAGTGGAAGGCCAGGATGGACTGCACGGGGCACGTCGGACCAGATGGACTGCTAATCCCAGGCACCAGTCAGCCTCTATGTTTGTTGCTGCTTAGAGCCAAGTGCTCAGGGAAGTATAGAGTTAGCTTAGTTAGCTTTTGTGTTTCTTTGTTTGTTCCACGTACATTTTCCTTGTCCCCAACTTGTGTGTTTTTATTGTTTGTAATAAACTTATGTATTTTTTTAATTGGACTGAGTTGCTGACCTGTATATTTGGCTAATTGATATTATTAGTAAAAAGGGAAACCAAACAGGTATTATCTTTCCTACTCTTGTTGTGCTGGTTGATATGACCCTGAAGTAAAGTAAACACCTTGTAGTCTATGTGGTGGCTTGGAAAGTAGCCGATAAGACAGAGGCGGAAGGGCAGGGTCTTGACACCCCCACACCACAATAATCCTGACCAGAATTGGGTTCCCAAGGCATTCTTAAAGGGAGTTCCCTGGTGAGAACTTACTGCTGCAAAATGGAGGTATGGACTCTGTCTGGTCTAGTTTGGCTCTTGGAAGCCTGGTGGGATGCAGCAGCAGCCCAGCCAAATAGCAGAGGGTGAATCAGAATGAAGCTGCCGAACTCCAGGTCCATCAGGAGCTCTGCCCTCCCCTAGTCAGCCTCAGGCACCTGATTGGCCAGCCTAGGCTGCTGCAAGGACCAGCTGCCTAGACCTGTCCTCACCACTTCCTTGGAGCTGCAGGGAACCCTCCCCTTGGCTCAGTACTGCCCCTGTGGCAGCAAATAGAGCCCAAAATAATCTGGGGTCATTGCCTGTCATTGCAAGGGTCCCAGTCCAGATGACATGATGGATGGTGTTGATACTACACTGAAAAACACACGACACATTAACTATTCAGCATTTTTAGAAATAGTGGGAAACATGTGTGCTAGTCTGCCTCTTGGCCTCTTTAGCACCACTGATGTATAATAAAGGTTGTTTTAAACTGTGAATAGTTGGTAAGTAATATCCAGGGGCAGTGAGATGACTTTTTAAAAATCACTGCATCCACTAGACTATGTTTAATTAATGTGTTTTATTACTCTTCATCATTTCATCAATAACAAAGTACTGCTATGCTGTGTGATTTGAATATGTTATATTTTAGTGTGCTGAAGTCAGGGAAATATTAATGCATGTTTATCTAACAACAATTAGATGGAAGGCAGTAACACCCATAGGAACAAGCCAGAGATTAAGGAGGTCAAAATGGGTTCCAAGTGAACTATTGTCATCACTGTCAAGGAATAATAGGAAACATAAAAATCTGAAAAACTTTGACAGTTCTTTTATATAAAAGATGGGGGGGAACTGGCAATTATAAAGTAGAAAATGAAAACAATTGACATTTGAAGACTGAGTGACATAGGAACACATGTATCAGATTGTTTAATTGCTGGATCACATCTTAGAGTCCGGAACTGTACTGTAAGGTACAATTCTGACACTTAAAGAAGCTTCTTTATGTGTATGAGCAAAGTGTATTTTCATTGCCACTATGATAATAGAAAAGCTACTTTTTTGAAAACCAGAGAAGCAAAATCATCATCATCAACAGGATACATTTAAGCTCAAAAAGTATTTCCACTAACTGTGTGTTTTCTGCAGAACCCAAAGCAGGAAGCAGTTTATATCACTCACTTTCTGCAGGAAACTTTGGTGGAAATATTGGTGGAAATAAAGGGCCAATAGTAATATGTGTTTATACTTGCTCCCTAATTGAATTAACTAGTAATTACACTTATACTTGCAAACCATTCACAGTAACAGTTGTTCTAAAAGAGAAAGATCTGAACTCATTCACATCCCTTCACTTGTCAATGTAAAGTACACAGCTTGGAGAGAAGGTAGTAATCATGTCATCACGAGCAGTTAAGTTTTTCCCGGCACAAAGCCTGTTCTCCAGGGCCTCCAGCTGACATAGGACGGATACATTCTCAGACTGTTGTTTTCACTTAAAAACAGTTTGCCTTTAAATAGTCTGAAAAACAAATCTATTCATTCTGTCAGTTTTAAGACAGGCCTAGTATGACGAAGTGAATAAGGCTTGAGAAGTGTGCTGTTTGATTGCAGCTTAGTCACTGAAAAGGCAGGCACGCTGTGAAATTTTGCTTGAAAGAATTATGAAAACAAGTAAGATATCCCATAAATGTTCTGTGGGCATATAAGCGTGAGATAAAGCTTCTAAATGAAATCTGTTTTCCGACTTTTAAACAGACAGAACACTTACTAACTATAGAATTGTGGGATTTATTTGTATAGATGATTAATGCAAATATGTGTACACGTGTGCTGAAAGTATCCTGTTGTTTTTGAGCAACAGTCAAGGTCAGTAATATATCAGTTTGAATATAAACATTTATGTTTATTTAAGATGAACATTTAACAAAGGTCTATTGGTTGTATCAATGGCTTAAACACAGTTTAGTGGCCTACCTTAAAGGATAGCTTTGAGGAGCAGGGGTCATTTTCTGTGGGAGCGCACAGGAGCGCAGCTCCGGCAGTAAGGAGCTCAGGGGGCGGGCACATGCAACAAGCCCCGCCCCCTGCTCCCAGCAGCCCTCATTCGGGCCACGAGGAGCAAGAAGCAGCCAGGTAAGATGCAGAGCCCCCCGGCCCGCCTTCAGGTACAAGCTCTACCTCCAATGTGAGGGCAGATATGCCCCCCCATAGTTAGCAATCCAAAACAGTCCATTGGCACCTTTAAGACCAAGTTTTATTTTGGTACAAGCTCTCCCTCCTCTGTGAGGGCAGATCTGCATGTCTCCCCCCCCCCAATAGCTAGCAATCCAAAACAGTCCAGTGGAGCCTGAGCAGTGGGTGTTGCCTTCTGACGCACTTCCAATTATGTCAGGGGGTGTGACATATGCAAGTAAGTCATGCTAATACGTTATGCTAATGAGCTCCTCCACCTCTTTTTCTACAAAATGACCCCTGTTGAAGAGTATGACAACTCTAAGACAGATCAATAGTCTCAATACATTTATTTCCAAACTCTGCCATACAGGGCATGATTGATACAGCTGCACAACAGAGTTATGGCTAGACCAGGGGATTTCTCTATAAATGTGAAGAAAGTTCCACAGTTGCAGAAAAATCTGAAGAATTAAAAAAATACACATTGGGGGTTTAAAATACCCCAAATAACAGAAACAAGGCCTGTAGCTTTTTAAAAAGTGTCTGCTGAACTCTCAGTGGCTATTGGGAGTTGCTGTGCAGCCATAATAATATTGCCAAGCCTTCTAAGCATTGTATTCTGTAAAAGTAAGTAGAATAGTAAGCCAAAAATATCTTTGCAGAAGCCTCACCCACATCATGTCCCCTGATGGAGGAAGACTTAGTGGGGACAGTCCCAGTGACTACTGACAACTCACTACCCACACAATTAGGCTTGGCCCAGCAGTGGTTAGGGTTGCCAGGTCTTACCTCCTCACCGGCGGGGGGTTGGAGGGAACTTTCTAGGAGTTGGGGTGGGGCGACACTGCCACATGCCATGTCCCCAACATGATGATATCACACAGAAGTGATGTTATCATGCTGGGGATATTGCACAGTGACAATGGTATTTTCGGTAAAACACTATGGTAACCATAGAGTTTTACCCAAAATACTAGAGCATTGATGTACGATGTCCCTGGCATGATGATATCACTTCCATGTGACATCATCACATCGAGGACATCATGCCAGGTTGTGGCTGTTGGGGGCATGGCTTTTACTGCCAGTCAGCTGGAGCCCAAGTTATTAATAGACTACCCCAATCCTTCTGGGGCTGGCAACCCTAGCAGTGGTGGACACTGTGCAATTTAGCCTAGTTCTGCCCAGAGGTCATTTCGGGGGGGATCGCAGTTCCCCTGGGTGAGGTACGGGGGGGCACATGACAAAGCCCCGCCCCCTGCTTCCGGCCGCCCCACTTCTGGCCCTCATTCAGCCAGGAGGAGGCAGGAGAAGAGGGAGGGTAAGTTTCTTCCTCCCTGCCTCTCCCCACCCCTGCCTGCCTGGGGCCAGGGAGGGCCTTCACGGGACTTCCTTGCACTCCCGCCGGACTTGCAGGTCCACCGCGGGGCCCCTCATGGGGCTTGGCAGTGGAGCTGCAAGGGCAGCGGCGGCCAGGACCATTGGGGGTGGGGGGTGTGGCCTTATGACACACTTCTGGTGATGTCAGGGGGTGTGGCATAAGGCCACTTCCGGTGATGTCAGAGGGTGTGGCACATGCTAATTAGTTATGCTAATGAGTTCCCCTAGCTCTTTTTCTATGAAATGACCCCTGGTTCTGCCTGATGGTGACCACTGTTCAACAGGGCCCAGACTGGCACCAGTTGCCATACAGCCCAGTCAAACCTTTCCCAGAAAGAGGCTGTCAGGGGTAGGAAAGGAGGGCAACTGGACACAGGGACAGATAAAGGTAGGTTAGCTGTTGGGTGGTAAGAAGAGAAGAAAGAAGGCCTGGCAGCAGCATCCACTTAACATCACTGGGGCCATCCTGAAGCTGGCAGTGGCTACTGCACAGCTGGGACCAGCCCTACACTGGAGGCCACTGAGCAACTCAGCCAAATTTTATTGGGGGAGGCTGCCAGGGGTAGAGAAGAAGGGAGAACAGAAGACATGGGGCAGATAAGGGCAGGCTGACTGATGTGTTGGAAAGAGAAAAGGACACAGGAAAAGTGGAGAGGCTATGGGGTTGCCAGACAACAGAAAGGGGAAAGGAAATAGTAGGGATACAGGGGAAAATAAGGTACCTCCTGCAAATCCTTGTGGGTCTTCCACTTCTTATCTTCATATTTCAGATGGGGGGCTGAGGCTGATGAAGTATTGCTTCTTACCTTATGAATTCATGGAAGAAACAAGATTTGACCCAGTGACTTTCTGATTAATAGGTTAGCTTCTTAAAGATAAAGCACAAGACACATTGTAAATGAATCATGCTGATTCCCATCCCCTCCAGTTCAGCTTATATCCTGTTTGCAACTTGCACAAGAATGTGAATGCATCCAGTTTATGAAGTTACATGGTTTGCTTCTTGCTACCACCATTACCACCCCCAGCCACCAATTTGCTGCTAATACCACCTGTGATTTCTAAAGGGCAGTAATTTTTTTTAATCAATGTGATTTTTTTTAAAGTAAAGCCTTAGTACCTAGTGTCTTAGTGCATCTCTGATGTTTGTCAATAACATAGCTAATCTTGCAATCACTTCCCAAGTAGATGCTACTGACTGCATAGCTATAAAAAGCAGGCAATGAAATCTATTCAAAGTCATATAAATGATACATCAGTTAACACCCCTTTTCTACCTGAGATTTATTGATGATATTTTCATAATTTGGACACATGGGAAAGAGAAATCACTTTATACCAGAAATCTGCTGATCACCAGACATATCTACATGCCTCCAGTCATCATCCTAAACACACCAAATTAACTCTGTGCTGCAGCTGCATTTGTTCTGATCCCTCAGACAGAGATTCTCACTTGCAGGATCCACAACAGTACCCACCTGAAGTATTATAGAAAGAGATCAACAAAGGCAGAATAATACCAACCTGTTACAAGATAGGCCCAAATGAAACACTAAGAGAACACCACTGGTGGTCATATACAGCTCCTAGCTCAAACCAGCTCAACATATCTTTAATGACCTACAGCTTATGTTGGACAATGATACCCTTCTCCCATAGGCATTGGGAGGCAAACTTTTTCTTGCCCACAGACAGCCTCCTAACCTTAAACAACCTATCACCCACAGTAATACCTTTCCAAGAATGGTCAAGAAACCAAAATGCCAGCTCTATCTCCATTAACTCTCATTAATAAGTGACTGTGTTTTGTTACACTGAATTGTTTAAGGCTTTGGTTCTGTTGATGATTTATGAAGTCCTGATGAAGACTGAGGACACTCCTGCTGCTCCAGAATAGGACGCTGACTGCCGGAATCTTCTTGAACTTTTGTTACAAAGGATTTTCAGACCTTTTTGTACCAATTGGGGACTTTACCACACTTGTGAAACAAGTTGTATTGAGATAGCACTATACTTTACTGTTGCAATGTGTTGTCTTTACATTTGTTATGTACTGTTTTCAATAATTTGAATTTACATTGAACTATTATACAGTGTTTGTCATATCCCAATAAAGGCTTGTCAAAGTAAATACGGTGTTTGTTCTATTGGTCCATATCTACTTTGACAACACAATAACCGTACCTAACAAAACCAGCTATACCTTCTCAGGTTCATTCACTTGTTCTTCTTCCAGCGTTACATACAGTAACTAATATCAGCAATGCCCTTCCACTGTCTACAGACCAGTCCCTATGCAAAAAAATAAATGAACATAAGTCTAAGATTAAAAACCACAATACTCAAAAACCTGTGGGAGAACATTTTAAACTTCCAGGTCTTTCCATTGCTGACCTTAGAGTGGCAGTCCTCAAACAAAGAAATTACAATGCAAGATTGCTGGACTTGAGATTGCTGAACTTGAACTTGGACCCCTAGGGCTGAATAGGAGCATGGGGTTCTTATCTCTCTACAGATGCTAGTTTTCTGCCACCAAGTGTTTCCTCTCTGCTTTAATCAAGCTGATTACAATATGCATTGTACCTTTGCATCCTTTAGAAGCATTCTTTACAACATCCCTCCCACCTTCTGACTAGGATGAAAGGATTCGGATCTTCATTTCTACTCTACTAGTGCCTGACGAAGGGAGCTTTTGAAAGCTTATATCTGGAAACTCGTGTTGGTCTCTAAGGTGCTGCTGGACTCAAATCTGATTGCACAGTTGTTAAGAAGGGACAAACTGCAAGCAAATCCATGCTTTACATAAATCAGTCAGTGAAATGACCCAAACAACCACTACACAAGGAATACTATCATTTCTGAAGAATGGGTTTCTGCCTCTTTTCCCAGAATATGAGATGACTGAGCAAAAGCAACCACAAGCTGCAGCAACCAAGCAGGTACTGTGTGGGGCTGCCAACAAGGGGGAATGGAGGGACAAGATTGGAGGGGGGGAGTCAGCTAGAGGGCCCTTGAAGCTATGTCATTGTTAGAGAATGAACTTGATATTTTGCTTTATGGACTATATTTATTGCCACACACAATGGACTGTGCACACACACACACACACACATAGGCTCAGAGAACTGTTGTGATGCAACACATAGAAGGTGCCTGCACAAGCCTTACATGTAAATGAGGTTTCAGTTACACAGTTACCAGCCTGGTGAAGAAGCACACACCTCCATTATTATGAGCAGTAAGAAACAACAGCTTTGAGAAGAGACAGCCCCCATTGCAGATCTAGTTGTGATCACGTACAACACATCCATGCTTTGTTCCTGCATTGATATTTCCTGCCAAATGGAAAATTGGTTTACAATAGGATGACCAGCTTCATCAACACTTCAATGAAGCATCCTGACACCAAGGTTTCACACCTGCCCAGATGCCATTCTTTGAGTAAGGTATTAGATTACAATATTGACCACTCCTTATAGGCAACCTCCCACTCCTATAGGCAACCAATAGGATTAGTTTTGGGATGGACTAACAGGGAGGTGGGCCAGGAGGTTGGCACAGCCACTACCCACCTCCTGGATCCCTCGATAAAAGAAGAGAACCAGTCACATGGTCTCTCTCTCTCTCCTACTTGATCAACTAGCATTGCCCCTGCAACAACCCCTGTCTGCTTTAAC
>NW_015174356.1:0-4519 GCF_001447785.1 Gekko japonicus
ATATTTGAGACCAGAATGATTGTATGTGTGGGCACTTCCATCGGCGATCGAAAACGTCCGCTTACTGTCCACAGTTTCCAATTGGTCTCCAGACAACTAAGGTCAGTTCCCCTGGAGAAAATGGCTGCTTTAGAGGGTGGACTCTGTGGCGTTATACCCTGCTGAGGCCCCTCCCCTCCTCAAACCCCGCCCTCCCCAGGCCTCACCCCCTAAATCCCCAGGTATTTCCCTCAGGAGGCATCTGGATCGAGGCGGATCAGGCGCCCTCCCCCAGGGGCCGCCCTAGGCAAAAGTCTAATTTGCCTAGTGGGTGGGCCGGCCCTGTGTATAGTATAGCCAGGGAGATCTGAAGCTTGTCTGGCAGCCAGAAGTTCTAGCTCTTTTTTGTATTATGTACCACTAGGTGGTGAGCTAGTTCTTTGGGTTGAGAGAGCTCTGAGAACTGTGACTGGCCCAAAGTCGCCCAGCTGGCTTCACGTGGAGGAGTGTGGGATTGAACCCCGTTCTCCAGATTAGAGTCTTGCCTCACAGGGTGTCTGTTGTGGGGAGGGGAAGGGAAAGGAGTTTGTAAGCCGCTCTGAGACTCCCTTAGGTAGTGAAGGGTGGGGTATAAACCCAATCTCTTCTTCTTCTTCTTCTTCTTCTTAACCACTACACCACACTGGCCCGCTCTCAATGATATAGAGAGCACCATGCATGTTCGTCACCCGTCTCTGATTTAACGGACGCAATGATAACCCTCGATCTAGGATCTTGTATTTAAATTTGTGCACCAATGTGGTTTCTTTCATTCCTCCATAAAGGGAATATCATCAAGAAACTGCCCAGGAAGACCGCCGTCAGCGTGAAAGACACGGCCATATTCTGCGTGGAATTGGAAAACAAGTGCCAGAAATTCCGATGGCTGAAGGACAAGGAAGAGCTGAAGGCCAACAGTCGAATCACCATCACGTCATCCGGCAAGGAGCACAGCATGACCATCCGGGACTGTAAAATGGAGGACGCGGGGGAGATTGTTTTCGTGGCCGATGAATGCAGAACATCAACCCAGTTCACTGTATCGGGTGAGTAGCTCTGTCTTCCTCTGATCATGTGAAGCTCTCACAGTGTATGATGTTAGGCAGGGGTCATTTCCTGCGGGAGCGCACAGGAGCGGAGCTCCGGCGGTAAGGAGCCCAGGGGGCGGGCACATGCAACAAGCCCCACCCCCTGCTCCCAGCAGCCCTCAGTCGGGCCACAAGGAGCAAGAAGCAGCGAGGTAAGTTGCAGAGCCCCCCCTCGCCTTCAGGTACAAGCTCTCCCTCCTCTGTGAGGGCAGATCTGCACGTCCCCCCCCCCCATAGCTAGCACTCCAAAACAGTCCAGTGGCACCTTTAAGACTAAGTTTTATTCAGGTACAAGCTCTCCCTCCTCTGCGAGGACAGATTTGCACGTCTTCGGACAGCGCTGGCTCTTCGGCTTTGAAACGGAGATGAGCACCGCAACCCTAGAGTCGGATTCGACTGGCTTTTGAGCAAGGGGAACCTTTACCTACCTTTACTTTACCCCCCCCCCCCAATAGCTAGCAATCCAAAACAGTCCCGTGGGGCCTGAACGGTGGGTGTTGCCTTTGGACACACTTCCAGTGATGTCAGGGGGTGTGGCATATGCAAATGAGTTCTGCTAATGCGTTATGCTAATGAGCTCCTGCACCTCTTTTTCTACAAAATGGCCCCCGATTAGGCAGTTTAACCAATCAGCTGGATGGTTATAATTACATCACTTGGCAGCATGATTGCGCTTTGGAAGATGGAATTATCATCATCGTTTATATTTTTAACTTCCTTATTTAACGGGATGCTGTTTAACACAAACGTATTATTTAAAAATGTGTTCTTGATTAGACATGGCAGCCGTAACAGTGAAGATCCTTGTGCTGTGGGTTTGGTACTTATCTTCAACGTACTTAACCTTCAAGGCCTTAAGCGGCCAGGGACCAACATACTTACAGGACTGCCTCTCCCCATATGTGCCCTGTCGAGCCTTGCGCTCCTTAGATCAACCTTTACTGGTGATCCCCAGCCCAAAAGACGTCTGTCTGGTCTCGGCCAGGGCCAGGGCCTTTTTGGTCCTGGCCCCAACCTGGTGGAATGAGCTCCCGCTAGAGATCAGGGCCCTGCGGGACCTTTTACAGTTCTGCAGGGCCTGAAAGACAGAACTCTTCCGCCAGGCTTTTGGGTGAGCTGCTAAAAAATCATACTGACAGGATCTGAAAAGGTCCGTATGATTTTTTTTACTGTCCAAATTAGCAAACCGTTTAAATTGTGAATCCTTTGTGAATACGTAATACGTAGTCTATATTAACGTGGGTTTGGTTTTCTTAATATCAACAGCTAGTTCTGAGTGGCACTCTGTACATGCTCTGTGAAATTGTCCCGTGTTTTATCAGTTTTTTTTTTTAAAAAAATCACGTTTCAGATACATCCTATTTTCAGTGGTTTCATTAGATCCCCCCCCCCTGCACGCGAAACCTGTAGGGGTTGTATAATTATGAAAGATTCCCTTTCCCTCTGGACCAGTCTGTTTCTTCATCTTCATTTGGCCTCGGTGCGGCCCCCTTTTCCCTTTGCAGATAACAGTGACCAAAACGTCATTCATCTCGTCACACTCAGTTTGCAGCTGAGAATCCGGTTAAGAGGGCAACAGTGTGTGTGTGTCGGTGGACTGGCGGCGGTTGTGTTTAAATGTTAGCGATACGCCAAGGCTGAGGCCCCCGGCTTGGATTTCACTATTTAGCTAGTCTTCTGAACCTGAGCTGGACGTTAAACCGGCAGGCACTCTGAAGATTCTCCCTTCCTATTAAAACCTCAAGTTGGGGGGGGGAGGACAGGGTATCTTGTGACACCAATATATTTATGTGGGTCGCTAAGGAAGCACAGTGTCATCAGCCAAGGGGCCCCTATTTTTATTCTTTGTTTAATGGCTGCAGATGGAAGGAAAATTTACTTTTAGCATCATAGAATGATGGAGCTGGTCATCGAGTCCAAACACCCTCCCCCCCCCCCACAGCGACCCCCCCCCCCGGCACAATGCAGGAAATTCACAAATGCCTCCCCCCCCTACACCCCCAGTGACTCCTGCTCCATGCCCAGAAGAGGGCGAAAAAACCCTCCAGGATCCCCAGCCAAACTGGCCTGGAGAAAAATGTCTTCCTGACCCCAAAGTGGCGATCGGCATTTCTCTGGGCGTGTCAGGAAGGGCTTGGCTTTCAGTCCTCTTGTTTCTTTATGGTGTGAATAGGCCCGGATCGTGAGAAGGAAAGTGATGTGGAGAGCCAGTTTGGTGCAGTGGTTAAGTGCGCGGACTCTAATCTGGGAGAACCGGGGTTGATTCCCCACTCCTCCACTTGCACCTGCTGGATGACCTTGGGCAAGCCGTAGTTCTGATAAGAGCTGTCCTTGAAAAAGAGTAGTTTCTGTCAGAGTTGTCTCAGCCCCACCTACCTCACAGGGTGTCTGTTGTGGGGAGGGGAAGGGAAAGGAGATCGTAAGACACTCTGAGACACCTTTGGGTAGTGAAGGGCAGAGTTTAAATCCAATCTTCTTCTTCTTCTTCTTGTATGAAGGACTGTGTCGAAACTGTTCTCCTCCGGTGCCTGCTGTATCCGGCGTCCCATCGGGATCTTTGATAACCCGTATTAGCCCAGCTTTTGGAGACCTCTGATAATCTTACGGTCCTTTTCTTGCTTGATAATCCAGATACAGAAATAACTGAAATAGTAGCAAAGTTTCTTTGCAGTGCCATGATCTCACGGCCTGATAAGTGATACTAAGTGGATTAACGGAGTCATTCCAAAGGGCTGGTGCTGCGCCCTCTCTTTAATCTTCCTTATGCCTTTACTTTTCCCTTGTGATATATTTAACTCCCGCCCCCTAAAACAGGCTTTTGAGTAACTAGGTTTTTCTAATCCCCAAATTTGCCCTCTCTGCCCCCCCCCCCGCCCTTTTCTGCTTATCGCGGCTTCCTGTCCTTATGACTGGCTCACTTCATTTATACCCCATTTCTCTCCCCAAACGGGGACCCGGAGGGGTTTGCAATATTCGTCCATTTTTTAATCCTCACAACGACCCTGTGAGGTGGGTTATTTTAAGGGAGTATGTGACCAGCCCAAGGTCACACAGCGTGCTTCCATGCCAGAATGGGGATACAGCTGGCACCACAGAACTGGGCCATAGTTTTCCTTGGCAGAGGCTGCCCCGGGGAGGTGGGGGGGAGTGAAGACGGGAGGGTGGATGAAGGTAGGTTGGTGAATGGCTGCTTAGAAAGAGAGAATGAGGCAGGAAAAGGGGAGCAGTAATAAGTAATAAGGTGCCCCCCCCTACAAGTCCTCGCGGGTTCCCACTTGTATATATGTATGTATTCCAAACTTATTTATTTATTTATTGAATTTATACCTCGCCCTACCCCCAAAATGGGCTCAGGGTAGCTTTCTCTGATGCATTAACTCAATCGAACTTCACAAGATGCTCCCCCCCCCCCG
>NW_015174356.1:4727-4872 GCF_001447785.1 Gekko japonicus
GACGGAGTGAGCTCCTGTCTCTAGTTCCAGCTCCTGCCAACCTAGCAGTTCGAAAGCAAGAAATTGCAAGTAGATAAATAGGCACCACTTCCGTGGGAAGGGAACAGCGTTCCGCCTGCATTGGTGTTTAGTCATGCTGGCCACA
>NW_015174356.1:5033-9285 GCF_001447785.1 Gekko japonicus
CGTCTTCTGGGCATGGAACAGGGGTCACTGGGAGTGTGGGGGAGAGGTATTTGTGAATTTCCTGCATTGTGCAGGGGGTTGGACTAGATGACCCTGGAGGTCCCTTCCAACTCCATGACTGATTCTAAATCTTTCTTCCTCAACGCTGTCGGTCAGCCAGGGAACGAACTGTTCATCTGCAGCTAAACAACTGCCCGTGGTTGGCTCCCGAATCACAGTGGGTGTGAAATGAAATAGGAAACCACCTGTGACTGTCAGGAGGTCATTTTAGAAGGCGCTACCTACATTCTGGGGAGGAGGGAGGAGGGTACTGATGTAGGGAGCTGTGGGGAGGAGGGTACTGATACAGGGAGCTGTGATGATGGATTGCCGCTTTGGAATCTGCATTGCAAGCAAGCGACCCAGGTCCTGTGATTAATATTGGCGATCTCAGTTCCAAGGGGGAGCGGACTTCCCCACTGAATGGAATAGCTTGAGTGTTAGGGAAGCTGTTAGGAGATGTGGCTTTTGTTCATAAGGCCAACGCGCTGCTTGAAACGTCACTTTCCAAGGTGGCTTTTTCCATCTGATTATCTGGGAGCCCTCGGGGTTTTGTCTTGTTTTATATACAACTGGGGGTGGGGGTGTGTGGGAAATGGGACTTCCACTGAATGTTTAAAATGCAGGATCCCAAATATCTAAGGACCTGATCCAGGTGATGTCAAACATCTGCGTTGCAGTTTTGGGATATTTAAGATCGATCCAGGTGGTCAGCTGTGTTGGTCTGAAGCTGTAGAACAAATTTAGAGTCCAGGGGCACCTTTAAGGCCAACCATGGTTTCTTTAAAGTATGAGCTTTCGTGTGCAAAGCACACATTTTCAAATGTTCTCTTGGGATATTTAAGCATATTCTTTAGTCTCCCGTTGAAATGAAGGGGCTTAAGATCAGGGGTCATTTCCTGCAGGAGCGCACAGGAGTGGAGCTCCGGCAGCAAAGAGCCCAGGGGGCGGGCACATGCAACAAGCCCCACCCCCTGCTCCCAGAAACCCTCAGTCAGAGCAAGAAGCAGCCAGGCAAGTTGCAGAGCTCCCCCCGGCCCTCCAGTCCAAAACAGTCCAGTGGCACCTTTAAGACCAAGTTTTATTCAGGTACAAGCTCTCGAATTCAGTTATTAGCTCCAGATGTAAAACTTTTAATTGTGTCCTCTAAAATAATAAAAGGAATTTAACAGCATGATAATTTAAAGGGGGAAAATGCATGCAGATTTTACATTCTGCTTTCTGTGTTGTTTTTCTCCTTTTGATCCTGTTTTATACATTTATCCAGATTTGGGTTTTGTCTTGTTTTATATACAACTGGGGTGGGGGGTGGGTGGGAAATGGGACTTCCACTGAATTCTTACCGTTAAGTGTACAAATAGCATTTTCAGTCATGAGTGCGAGAAGTATTTCCTGCACGTTGTGTGTGTGTGAAGTACCTTCAAGCTGCAGCCGACTTACAGGGTGACCCTGTAGGGTTTTCAAGGCAAGAGACGTTCAGATGGTTTCTTTAAAGTATGAGCTTTCGTGTGCAAAGCACACATTTTCAAATGTTCTCTTGGGATATTTAAGCATATTCTTTAGTCTCCCGTTGAAATGAAGGGGCTTAAGATCAGGGGTCATTTCCTGCAGGAGCGCACAGGAGTGGAGCTCCGGCAGCAAAGAGCCCAGGGGGCGGGCACATGCAACAAGCCCCACCCCCTGCTCCCAGAAACCCTCAGTCAGAGCAAGAAGCAGCCAGGCAAGTTGCAGAGACCCCCAGAGCTAGCAATCCAAAACAGTCCAGTGGCACCTTTAAGACCAAGTTTTGTTCAGGTACAAGCTCTCCCTCCTCTGCGAGGACAGTTCTGCAAGTCCCCCCCCCATAGCTAGCAATCCAAAACAGTCCAGTGGAGCCTGAGCGGTGGGCGTTGCCTTCTGACACACTTCCGGTGATGCCAGGGGGTGTGGCATATGCAAATAAGTTATGCTAATGAGTTATGCTAATGAGCTCCTCCACCCCTTTTTCTACGAAATGAGCCCTGCTTAAGATGCTAATCTTTAGTGGGCTCTTACCGTTAAGTGTACAAATAGCATTTTCAGTCATGAGTGCGAGAAGTATTTCCTGCACGTTGTGTGTGTGTGAAGTACCTTCAAGCTGCAGCCGACTTACAGGGTGACCCTGTAGGGTTTTCAAGGCAAGAGACGTTCAGAGCTGGTTTGCCCTTGCCTGCCTCTGCGTTGCGACCCTGGACTTCCTTCCTGGTCTCCCATCGAAGTACTGACCAGGGCTGACCCCGCTTAGCTTCTGAGAGCTGATGGGATTCGGCTAGTCTGGCCCTTCCAGGTCAAGGCTGAATATTTCCAAGCAAAACACAATTCTAGCCATATATGCAGATGGTGACAATGCTGAGTGAGGACTCCTTTTTATTCCTCTTGTATGTGAATGTATTTATGATGACAATGCTGAGTGAGGACTCCTTTCTATTCCTCTTGTACGTGGATGTATTTATGATGACAATGCTGAGTGAGGACTCCTTTCTATTCCTTTTGTACGTGGATGTATTTATAATGACAATGCTGAGTGAGGACTCCAGGGCTCTTTTTGTAGAAAAAGCCCAGCAGGAACTCATTAGCATAATAGGCCACACTCAACAGCAGAAACTCATTAGCATATTGGGCCACACACCTGACAGCACAGCTCATTAGCACATTAGACCACACCCCCATGCTATCAGAAGTGTGGTTATCCAGCCACACCCACCTTTTGCTTGTTATTCTGTTTACCTTGTTTGTTGTCAAAACCCAGGGCCTTTTTTGTAGCAGGAACTCCTTTGCATGTTAGGCCACACACCCCTAATGTAGCCAATCCTAATGAGTTTCTGCTGTTGGGTGTGGCCTATTATGCTAATGAGTTCCTGCTGGGCGTGGCCAACTTGGGAGCCAGCCGGAACTCCGTTCCTGTGCGTTCCTGCCCCAAAATAGCCCTGCTCCTTTCTATTCCTCTTGTATGTGGATGTATTTATGATGACAATGCTGAGTGAGGACTCCTTTCCATTCCTCTTGTGCGTGGATCTATTTATGACTTAAAGGGATTAGCGTTTCTTTTGCAGAGTTTTAAGGCATTTTATGATTAGCATATGTGTGAATATTATTTTTTTATACTACCTGCTTTGAATTTCTGCTTGGCGAAAGAGACCAGGTGATAAACTCCAGGTGCGAATCCAGCTCAGGGTATGAATTCTTATAAACAAGTACGTCAAATGTACAGTGGTCCATGCAATTTTCAGCATTCCTCTTTTTTCATACAACACAGCTCCAAAGAAGCCTCCATCTCAACCCCCCATTGACCCAGTGGTGAAAAATAAAACAGAAACCTCAGTGACATTAGCCTGGTCCCTTCCTAAGATGGAACACCCCATCCCCATTGATGGATACTTGGTGGAACGCAAGAAGCTGACGGGGTTCACGTGGCAGAGGTGCCACGAATCTCTCATCACGGCAACAGAATTCACAGTGAGCAACCTTCTCGAAGAGTCTGACTACCATTTCCGAGTATCAGCAGTCAACAGCTACGGCCAGAGTGATTACCTTGAGTTCCCAGGAACTCTGCACCTTGGTGAGTGGAAACAGAGATTGCCTGCAGCCTTTAGAATCGTGGGCATAAGAACATAAGAGACGCCAATGTTGGATCAGGCCAAAGGCCCATCCAGTCCAACACTCTGTCACATAGTGGCCAAAAATACCAGGGGCCATCAGGAGGTCCAGCAGTGGGGCCAGGACACTAGAAGCCCTCCCACTGTTGACCTCCCCCCCCAAGCACCAAGAAGACAGAGCATCCCTTGCCCCAGAGCCCCTATCTATACCTTGTGGCTAATAGCCCCTGATGGACCTCTGCTCCATATGCTTATCTAATTCCCTCTTGAAGCCGTCCATGCTTGTAGCCGCCACCACTTCCTGTGACAGTGAATTCCATGTGTTCATCACTCTATCCGTTCTAACCCGACTGCTCAGCAATTTCATGGAGTCCCCACGAGTTCTTGTATTGTGAGAAAGGGAGAAAAGTACCTCTTTCTCTACCTGCTCTTTCCCATGCATAATCTTATAAACCTCGATCATGTCACCCTTCAGTCTTCGTTTCTCCAAGCTAAAGAGCCCTAAGCGCCTTAACCTTTCCTCATAGGGAAAGTGTTCCAACCCTTTTATCATTTGAGTTGCCCTTTTCTGCACTTTTCCCAAAGCTATCATATCCTTT
>NW_015174356.1:9607-9815 GCF_001447785.1 Gekko japonicus
AACACATGCGGAAAAGTTTGAAGTTAGGGTTACCAGACATCCTCTTTTTAGAGGACATGTCCTCTTTTCTTGACATCCGTTCTCTTTTGGGCTTTTAAAAAAAACCTGATGGAAATGTCCTCTTTTTGGGTTGGAAGGTTAGGGATATTCCTAGCTCGTAGCAATGACTGCAGCTTAAATAGGAGGGGTATTTAAATTGAGATTTGTC
>NW_015174356.1:10226-10342 GCF_001447785.1 Gekko japonicus
GGCTGCGGTCACACGGAGCATTAGCCATGCTACAGAGACGGAAGATAGGCGGATTTTCCGGGCGTGATCACAGCGCCACGTCTGGGAAGCATAGAGCTCCCGTGGCGAACCCGAGG
>NW_015174356.1:10554-16708 GCF_001447785.1 Gekko japonicus
GGGAGGGCGGCCCGGCTGAAGCTCCTCCTGGAGGGGACCAGTCGGAGGACACAGTTTGCATTCCTTTGCAGCCCTGGAAGGGGTTAAACCCACGGAGCCTTTTGCTAGAGAGGCCGCTTCTTTGCCGCGCCGCAGGATTGTCCTGTGATCGCACCTCCCCCCTAACCACGGGACCTTGACGGGATGCAGCCCTGGAAGGGGTTAAACCCACGGAGCCTTTTGCTAGAGAGGCCGCTTCTTTGCCGCGCCGCAGGATTGTCCTGTGATCGGCACCTCCCCCCTAACCACAGGACCTCAGCCGCACCTCTACCAGACGTCTGATCGCGCAACCGCGCGTTATTTTGCTCCGGGGCAAAAAGCCACGCTTCCCCCCCACATTTTCCTGCCCATGTGACCGGCCCAAAATATGGCAACCCTACTGAAGTCAACGCAAAACAGCAGACATCCAATGACAAGCACTCTAACACGTTTATATGAAAGTTCTAGGGTGGTCAACCTCCAGGTGTTCTACAATTATGAGTGATCTCCTGGCTAAGAAATCAATTCCCATGGAGAAAATGGAAGCTTCGGAGGGTGGCCCCGATGCTGTCACATGGTTGCTTAGCCCCTCACCTCCACAATCTCTACCCTCCCCAAGCTCCTCCCACAAATCTCCAGGAATTTCCTGATTTGTTGTTGGCAACCCTATACAGTTATCTAATTTATTTCCTTAAAAATAGCCCCCCGAAAACCCCCCTGATTCAAATGTGTTAGCAACCTACCCGACTTTGGGCGTGTCCGTCTTCCATTTTCCTTGCCCCCCTTCCGAGTTTTGATCCTTTTAATGATTGCATTTTTGTTCTTCATCTCTAGAACCAGTGTTGGCGATGAGAATCCCGCTGAAAACTGTAGAGGTAGCCCCGGGCCGGGATGCTACATTTATTGTCGACCTCACGAAGGTCTGTTCCGGCTCGTGGTATCTCAACGGCAAAGTCTTGCAGAACAGCGATAAGTACATCATTACCAGAACCCAAACGACCCACAGCCTCACTATCAAGAGGGTGACGAGGAGCGACAGGGACGCAGAGGTGAAGTTTGTCACCAACGGTATCGAAGCCACGGCCAAGATAAGACTGCGAGGTATTTTTATTCATAATTGCTCATTCGGTTTTTCTGATCTTGCTGGGGAAGTGTAGGATTGATCTAGACCTAGCAAACTCTTCCTTTAATCATGGAGATCGGGCAGGAAATACGGGCTAAATCATCCGCCGTTGCCCTGGGACTAGGAACATGTTGACTTGCAACTTGTTTGGGAGAGGGCGTGGCTCGGTGGGAGAGCATCTGCTTTGTATGCAGATGGGTCCCAGGTTCAATCCCCGTCACCGCCAGTTGAAGGGCCAGGTAAGAGGTGAAAGACCTCCGCCTGAGACCCTGGAGAGCGGCTACCAGTTTGATTAGACAATACTGACCTTGATGGACTAAGGGTCTGATTCAGTATAAGGCAGCTTCATGTATTCATATGTGCTCAAATCAATATCCAGTACTTTTATTCATAGAAAATGCAGTCATCATTTAAATCAGGGGTGTCAAAAATGCGGCCCGGGGGCCGGATCAGGCCCCTGGAGCGCTTCTATGAGGCCCGCAGGGGAACTGGCTGTCTTCTGCTTCTTCTTCCAGTTCTGCTGATGTTGCTGCGTCATCGTAGGCTTGCAGCTGACAGATACACACCTGAACAGCATACTCGAGATTGCAACAGCACAGACATATTGATGCAATAATTCAGAGCAAGAGGTGTCAGTCATCAGACACTGTTACATAAAAAAAAATATTGGAAGATTGCTAATGTTTTAAGCATGTTTTTATTTTCAGTTAAAAAAAATCCTTTGTCTTTGTGTCCTTTATAAAGTTTATCTCTCCGCTCCCTGCCATTACCTTTTATGACACACATGGCCTGGCCCAACAAGGTCTCATTTATGTCAGCTCCGGCCCTCATAACAAATGAGTTTGACACCCCTGGTTTAAATATTGTCTTTTCCATTTGTTAGTCCAATCATTTTTAGCTGGTCTCTGGTTAATTAATTAATTTTCAGAAGTGAGCAGTGACTCACGAAAGCTCATACCCTGCTACAAATTGCTAGTCTTTAAGGTGCTACTGGACTCTCACCCTTTTCTACTGAGAATTTATATGACACTACACAACCAATCACCCCATCTCAAAGAAAAGGGTGCTGTTAGTTACCTCCATGCTTGAGAGGAGACAGATGGAGCGTAACAACAGGGTTTCCATTGATCAATCTTGAAGGTGAAGGTTTCCCTTGCTTGAAAGCCAGTCGAATCTGACTCTAGAGAGCGGTGCTCATCTCTGTTTCCAAGCCGAAGAGCCAGCGCTGTCCGAAGACATCTCTGTGGTCATGTGGCCGGCATGACTAGGCGCTGAGGCGCACGGAATGCTGTTACCTTCCCACCGAACCAGTACCCATTTATCTACTTACAATTTCTTGCTTTCAAACTGCTAGGTTGGCAGGAGCTGGGGCCAGAGACGGGAGCTCACTCCGTCACGCGGCACTCAGGTCTCGAACTGCTGAACTACAGACCTTCCGGTCTGCAGCTCAACATCTTAACCTCTAAACCACTGCGGGCCTGATCGGTCTTAGCTTTCCACAATTAAGAAGGACACATTTACACATCACTCTCCAATTCTGATAGATTTATTTGCTTCACCATGTTCCCCCCCCACCCGAAATTAAATCCAAACAAATGCTGACCACATAAACTTGGCTTTCAGATGAAAGGGTATGAACTGAAGAAATGAGCAGTGACTCACACAAGTTTATACCCTGCCTCAAGTTTTGTTAGTCTTTAAGGCGCGACTGGACTCTGGCTCTTTTCTACTGCTGCAGACGAACATGGCTACCCACAGGGCTTCTTTTGTAAAAAAAGCCCAGCAGGAACTCATTAGCATAATAGGCCACACCCAACAGCAGGAACTCATTAGCATATTGGGCCACACCCCTGACAGCACCGCTCATTAGCACATTAGGCCGCACCCACATGTTACCAGAAGTGTAGTCATCCAGCCACACCCACCTTTTGCTTCTTATTCTGTTTAATATATTTGTTGTCAAAACCCAGGGCCTTTTTTTGTAGCAGGAACTCCTTTGCATGTTAGGCCACACACCCCTAATGTAGCCAATCCTAATGAGCTTCTGCTGTTGGGTGTGGCCTGTTATGCTAATGAGTTCCTGCTGGGCGTGGTCAACTCGGGAGCCAGCCAGAACTCCGTTCCTGTACGTCCCTGCCCAGAAATAGCCCTGGCTACCCATCTTGATATAAATTCTCAGACTTCAGACTTGCTTGTACCAAGGCAGACCTCAGTATCCAAACCTAAACTCACTGGAATTTCAATGAACACAAAACACCATTTCGTCTGTAATTTCGAATGGCCGGCTCGCACTCAGCTCTACCCCCGCTTTCTTTTTCAGAAGAAGCAGCCAAGTTCCTGGACACAGTCGGATCAGCCCCTGGTATTTCAGTCAGGCTGTCTGAGAAGTTTGAACTGGTGTGTGAGGTGTCGTCAGAACACGATTCTGTGGTGTGGAAGAAGGGTCCGAAGGAGATTAGGCCGGACGAGAGAACGGCATACACCATGCGGGGAACGCAACGGAAACTCACTGTCAGGGACGCCAGGCGACAGGACGAAGGGGTCTACACCTGTGAAACCAAGGACGACAAGATAACATTCCACGTTGAGGTGAAAGGTGAGTTAGATTTAGCCAGGGGTTATTTCGTAGAAAAAGAGGTGCAGGAGCTCATTAGCATATCTTATTTGCATATGCCACACCCCCTGAAATCACCAGAAGTGTGTCAGAAGGCAACACCCACTGCTCAGGCTCCACTGGACTCTTTTGGATCGCTAGCTATTGGGGGGGAGGACGTGCAGATCTGTCCTCACAGAGGAGGGAGAGCTTGTACCTGAATAAAACCTGGTCTTAAAGGTACCACAGGACTGTTTTGGACCGGGGGGCCGGGGAAAGCTCTGCAGCTTACCTGGCTGCTTCTTGCTCTGCCTGAGGGCTGCTGGGAGCAGGGGGTGGGGCTTGTTGCATGTGCCCGCCCCCTGGGCTCTTTACTGCCGGAGCTCCGCTCCTGTGTGCTCCTGCAGGAAATGACCCCTGGATTTAATTTCTAGTGACATGGAACACCAAGCCTTGTATGAAGACATGAAACTGTTTTATTCGGACTCGGCCTATTTGTTCAGTTAGCTCAGTATCACTCACTCTGACGGGGAAGTTCCTGGAGATTCAGGGTTTAGTAGGGTTGCCAACCCCCCAATGTGGGTGGGGTTTCCCTCACTTTCCGCCCCCCCAACCCACCGCCGGCCAGCTGGCTGGTGGGGGACCCCCATCCCCAAAGCGCCTGTCACGCCTGATATGCTTGGCGCGATGACGTCGCCCGGAGGTGATATCATCGTGCCAGACACGTCGTGCGGTGGGCACTCTAGTGTTTGGGTCAAGACTCTACGGTGGCCTCTGTGGTTTTTTACCAAAATGCTAGAGTGTCCCCCGCACGGCATGTCCAATGTTCTTTGAACCCCCCCCGCCAGGACCCAGGTAAGACCTGGCAACCCGAGGGCGTAGAGCCAGGGGAGGGTGGGCTTTGGGCAGAGGAAGGGACATCGGGGGTGTAATTCTGTAGATTCCACCTTCCAAAGGAGCCACTTGTTCCAAGGGAACTGATTTCTGTAGTCTGGAAATCAGTTGTCATTCCAGAAGATCCTAGGCCGTGTCTGTAGGTTGGAACCCGACTCGGTGGCAGCATCTCCAGGGTCTGAGGCAAGGACAGGTCCATCCCATCACCTGAGATAATTTTTTACCCAGATTTTCTGTATGCCAGCACAGATTCCAACACCAGTTCAGAGTTCGGTGAGAGCCAGTTTGATGCAGTAGTTAAGAGCGGTGGGCTCTAATCTGGGAGAAACGGGCTTGATTCCCCACTCCTCCACGTGCAGCCAGCTGGGTGACCTTGGGGTCAGTCACAAGCTGTCTCAGACCTCTTCTCTCAAGAGCAGTTCTCTCAGAGCTCTCTCAGCCCCACCTGCCTCACAGGGTGTCCGTTGTGGGGGGAGGCAAGGAAGGAGATTATAAATTGCTCTGAGACTCCAAGTGAAAGGCAGGGTATAATTCCTCCTCCTCCTCCTCCTGAAAATGAATTGGTTATCCAGGAAATCAAAGGTGTTCCCCCGCCCAGCTCTAAGAACACGCCAAATTATTGTAGGCTGGTGTTGAATCTGAGAACAAACGCTGGCAATCGATCATCATAACTTATGTTTTTGTGTATTTGTTTTTCCTGCCACAGAGCATGAGGAGGTCTTTTCCAACAAGGAGAAGGTCCAGCAAGAGGTGAAGGCCGCCGTTTTGGAGAACGCCTCCCTCAGCTGCGAGGTCTCACAAACCGATACAGAAGTGAAGTGGTTCAAGGATAGGAAACTGATCACCTCCAGCAAGAAATTTAGGGTAGAATCCGAAGGCAGATCCCGACGGCTGATTGTGCAGCAGGTGGAGAAGAAGGATGCCGGGGAATACACCTGTGAGGCCGCTGGCCAAAAGCTGACCTTCAGAGTCATTGCGACAGGTACAAGAAGCTTGTGTGTTATCTTTGTATCCTATTGTATTTAAGGCTGCCTTTGGAGCATCCAGGGGTCATTTACTGCAGGAGCGCACGGGAGCGGAGCTCCGGCAGTAAGGAGCCCAGGGGGCGGGCACATGCAACAAGCCCCACCCCCTGCTCCCAGCAACCCTCAGTTGGGCCACAAGAAGCAGACAGGTAAGTTGCATAGCCCCCCCCGGCCCGCCTTCAGGTACAAGCTCTCCCTCCTCTGTGAGGGCAGATCTGCACGTCCCCCCCCATAGCTAGCAATCCAAAACAGTCCAGTGGCACCTTTAAGACCAAGTTTTATTCAGGTACAAGCTCTCCCTCCTCTGCAAGGACAGATCTACATGCCCCCCCCCCCAATATCTAGCAACCCAAAACAGTCCAGTAGAGCCTGAGCGGTGGGTGTTGCCTTTGGACACACTTCCGGTGATGTCAGGGGGTGTGGCATATGGAAATAAGTTATGATAATAAGTTATGCTAATGAGCTCCTGCACCTCTTTTTCGACGAAATGACCACTGGGAG
>NW_015174356.1:17169-27949 GCF_001447785.1 Gekko japonicus
ATTGGCTACATTAGGGGTGTGTCGCCCAGGGCTCTTTTTGTAGCAGGAGCTCCTTTGCATATTAGGCCACACACCCGTAATGTAGCCAATCCTCCAAGAGCTTACAGAGCTCTTTTTACAGGGGCCACTGTAAGCTCTTGGAGGATTGGCTACATTAGGGGTGTGTCGCCTAATATGCAAAGGAGTTCCTGCTACAGAAAGAATCCTGAATCTGAAAGACCCAGATTCAACCCCCTCCTGTGTCATGACGTTTGCTGGGTGAAAGTATGTTAGCCACTGTGTTGTTTTGAGGGTAAAACTGGGAAGGGAGGATTATGTCTACCACCCTGATTTCTTTGGAGGAAGGGCAGAACAAAAATGATTTAAAAAGAACAGAGATCTAATTGGTGTTTTATTGACGGCTGCAAAATCTGTCATAGCATCCCACTGGGAAACTATTCATGCGCCAACCATCACACAGTGGCACTGTAAACTGGGGGGTCATTTTATAATGGAGAAGATAGCAGATCAAGTTTCGTTGTCAGAGACTATTCATTATAACTTCCAATTTGTGGAACAAGGGTTTCTGGTGTTAGAATGCTTGACACGCGATGACACATTAAAAGAAGTGGTGCAGTCAAATCAATGTGATAGTATATTAGCGCATTTTTGAACTGTCAATATGAAGAAGAAGAAGAAGAGGTTGGATTTATACCCCGCCTGCCCTTCACTACTCAAAGGAGTCTCAGAGCGTCTTACAAACTCCTTTCCCTTCCCCTCCCCACAACAGACACCCTGTGAGGGAGGCGGGGCTGAGAGAGCTCTGACAGAAACTGCTCTTTTTCAAGGACAGCTCTTATCAGAACTACGGCTTGCCCAAGGTCATCCAGCAGGTGCAAGTGGAGGAGTGGGGAATCAAACCCAGTTCTCCCAGATTACAGTCCGCGCACTTAACCACTACACCAAACAGATTAATTATTTCTGCAATGCTATTCTTTCCTTTGCTCAATTCTTGGTAATTGTAAATTCATAGGTTTACCTATAGGATGTACAAGGTATGTTTGTTGTGTGCTTGCTACGGTAAAATTAAAAATTTAAGTTAAAAAAATAGCATTTTTGGAAGGAAATCTTGTTGGCGGGCTGTCCCTTTAATGGAGGGGGCGGAGCCTCGAATAGCGCCACCATAGCTACGGGCCAGCCATTGGTCCATCAGAGTCAGTATGGACTACTCAGACTGGCAGCAACTCTCCAGGGTCTCAGACAGAGGTCTTTCACATCACCTATCTTTTTTAATTGGAGACACCGGAGATTGAACCTGGGACCTTCTGCATGCAAAGCAGAGGCTTTTCCACTGAGCCATGGCCCCTCTCACATGGAAGGGTAGTCTAGAGATGAAGTGTGGTTCCAGGGGATCCCCGTGTCCCACCTGGAGGCTGGCATCCTTAGAGGGGAGGGACCTCAGCAGTGTATAATGCCATAACTCCACCCTTCAAAGCAGCCGTTTTCTTCAAGGCACCTGATCTCTGTAGCCTGGAGATTGTTCTCTAATCATAAGAACATAAGAGAAGCCAATGTTGGATCAGTCCGATGGCCCATCCAGTCCAACACTCTGTGTCACAGTGGACAAAAATACCAGGTGCCATCAGGAGGTCCAGCAGTGGGGCCAGGACACTAGAAGCCCTCCCACTGTTGCCCCCCACCCCAAGCACCAAGGATTCAGAGCATCCCTTGCCCCAGACTGAGAGTTCCTACCTGTACCTTGTGGCTAATAGCCACTGATGGACCTCTGCTCCATATGTTTATCCATAGGAACATAAGAGAAGCCAATGTTGGATCAGTCCGATGGTCCATCCAGTCCAACACTCTGTCACACAGTGGCCAAAAATACCAGGTGCCATCAGGAGGTCCAGCAGTGGGGCCAGGACACTTAAAGACCTCCCACTGTTGCCCCCCCCCCCCCAAGCACCAAGCATACAGTGCATCACTTGTTCCAGACCGAGAGTTCCTACCTATACCTTATGGCTAATAGCCACTGATGGACCTCTGCTCCATATGTTTATCCAATCCCCTCTTGAAGCCATCCATGCTTGTAGCTGCTGCCACCACCTCCTGTGGCAGTGAATCCCATGTGCTAATCACTCTTTGGGTGAAGAAGTACTTCCTTTTATCTGTTCTAACCCGACTGCTCAGCAATTTCATTGAGTGCCCGCGAGTTCTTGTGAGAAAGGGAGAAAAGTACCTCTTTCATTCCCTACCTGCTCTATCCCATGCATAATCTTATAAACCTCGATCATGTCACCCCTCAGCCGTGGTTTCTCCAAGCTAAAGAGCCCCAAGCGCTTTAACCTTTCCTCATAGGGAAAGTGTTTCAACCCTTTTATCATTCTAGTTGCCCTTTTCTGCACTTTCCCCAATGCTACAATATCCTCTTCGAGGTGTGGTGACCAGAATTGCACACACGAATTGCAGACAATAATCCTCTGGGCCGGACTCTTTAGTGATTCTGTGTTCATCAGAGAACTCTACTGGGCCCTAAGAGGGACGATGGAGTTATTGAAGGTTTCTCATTCCTCTCCCCTCTCGCCGCAGAAGCCGCGGATGTGTTTGCCAACCAGGAGAAGGTGCAGCGGGAAGTGGAGGCCATCCTTTCACAGAACACCTCCCTCACCTGTGAGGTGTCCCAGGCCAAGACAGAAGTGAAGTGGTTCAAGGACGGGAAGCCGATTACTTCCAGTAAGAAGTTCACGGTCGACTCCGAAGGCAAATCCCGACGGCTGATTGTGTACCAGGTGGAGAAGAAGGATGCTGGGGAATACACCTGTGAGGCTGCTGGCCAGAAGCTGACCTTCAAAGTCACTGCGACAGGTACAAGAAGCTTGCGTGTTGTCACTGTTGCCAACTCAGGGTCAGGAGATATCTGGAGGTTTTGGGGGTGGAGCTTGAGGAGCAGAGGTCATTTCGGGGGGATTGCGGGGGAACGCAGTTCCCCCGGGTGAGGTGCGGGGGGCGGGGCACACGACGAAGCCCCGCCCCCTGCTTCCAGCCACCCCACTTCCGGCCCTCATTCAGCCAGGAAGGGGCAGGAGAAGAGGGAGGGTAAGTTGCTTCCTCCCTGCCTCTCCCCACCCCTGCCTGCCTGGGGCCAGGGAGGGCCTTGGCGGGGCTTCCTCGCACTCCCGCCGGCCTTGCAGGTCCACCGCCGGGCCTTAGTATGTCAGGGGGTGTGGCATATGCTAATGAGTTATGCTAATGAGTCCCCCTAGCTCTTTTTCTACGAAACGACCCCTGCTGAGGAGGGACCTGAGCGGGATATATTGCCATAGACGCCACCCTCCAAAGCAACCATTTTCTTCAAGGGAACTGATCTCTGTCATCTGGAAATCAGTTGTAATTCTGGGAGATCTCCAGGCCCCAACTGGAGGTTGGCCACCCTACATGTTGTTCTCTGTATGCTACCCTATTGGGGGTGTGGCAACTCGAGCTGCAGTGTTAGAAGAGTCACACTACAAATATATACACTGCGAAAACCTTTTTTATAATTTAAAGTGTTCTATCTGTTCCATCTTATAAAGTGCATTGTGTATTATTCGTAATATTCTAAAACAGGTATATATATTCACTACATGCAATATCAATGATAATAATCAGTTTGTACAATCTAATAGCTACCAGTCAGTTTACATCCTTTTTACACAATTAAGCCCAACGGGAGTTTCTAGAATTGTACATAATTCATGAGTCTAAAAATTATATAATATATCTAATATAACTTGGCTTCATGTAGTTTTCTTACCCCATTAAGCAGCTGACATTCATAGACGGAGCGCTACTGTCTTTCTCAAGGCTGCCTAGTATTGACCTTCTTCTCTGGTCATTAAATCTTACAGCACCTGTTAACAGTTTGTATGTGTGTTCTCTAATTAAAGTGATGTTGTAAGAATTTTAACTGTAGCCCTGGACAGTCTAAACTAACCCTGTATAGTGTTACCTGTACCTCTAGATTCGTAATGGTCTAGTGTGTGCCCCTTACCAAGGCGGGTAGAATGTTAAAGGAAAGTTAGCTGGAATGCACACAGGTTATTTAAACAATAAAATAGTTTATTAGCTAAAGACATGCAAGCAATACAAAACAGAATCCTTACTTCAAAAGAAAAAAAGACAGTCAGTGGTTATATATATATAACAAAGGTTCCCCATGCACAGAAAGCTTTCTGGACTGGCCCAGAGAGATCATGAAAGGCAAAGCCTTCTCTGGATCTCTGAGAGTCAGTCCTGAAATGAAGCTTCTGGCCTTTTTTATACCATTTTGGTCCCATACATTTCGATAGAGCCATAGAAATCATAAACTGCATCAATTAATTTAACTGCCCTGTTAATTATGGGCCATCATGGCCTAGATGTTCACACATTCCACAGGCAATGGGGCATCCTGATGCTCCTTTGCAAAACAATACAGGATAGCACTCAAATCTCTAAATGACAAAGACAAGAATGTTACAATTTCAGGATATTCTTTGTTTGCTTGACTCAAGGCAGACATTTAGGCACTGTCTGATGGCTGCAGGTGAGATGTGGAGTTCTGCAAGCCTTAGTATTGCAAATATCCTGGCTTCCTCCACTTAATGGCAGGTGCATACCAAGCTTTTATTCTTAAATGTTTTCAAATTCTTTAGGTCTATGTTTCCAAATTCTTTAGGTTCGTGAACAATGAAATACAAATGTTGGTTTTCTTTGTAAGACAGAGGAAAGACATCTCTTGAGACAAAGGCCTAGCAAAATCCTGTTGGGAGTCCTGTAATGCTAGCTGTTTGGAAAGCTACAGAAATAGGAGAGAAAAAGACTATGATTTATGAAATTAATTGTATAAATGGGTTTTAAATTTTCTGAACCCACAATTTTATTTTTCTCACAACAAGTGACAGTGGTGAAAAACCCACATTCCACTTCATAATGCATTTCAGTTCAATAACAGTCTAAATTTTTAGACTCATGAATTATGTCTTTTAACAGCCTTTTGTAGGACCAGCAACAAGCGTCAATTTAAACTTCAAAGTAACCACAAAAGGAAACTTCCCCCTTTAGGAGACTTTCAAGCATGGAGAAGCGGGTGTACAATTCTAGAAACTCCCATTGGGGTTGATGGTGTAAAAAGGATGTAAATTGACTGGTAGCTATTAGAGTGTACAAACTGATTATTATTGTTGATATTGCATGTAATGAATATATATACCTATTATTATATCTGTTTAGACACTGATCCAGGACTGAGACGTAAGCGATTTCAGGTTGGGAAAATGGTGCCGGGTGAAAGATTCAACCCTCCTTTCGCCGTGGTCCTGATTGGAATCTGGTTCCCATTTGTCTGATTTACAAAGAACCCCCCCCATAAACTACTAGGAACCGATGCTCCCTCTAAGCTGTGGAGTCTTGTGAGCAAAAATTCTACTTGGTGAGCTACCGGCATTAAAGGGGTGAGCGAGCGATTTGGCTACTGTATAAATTAGCTTGTTCTGGAGCCATCCTTCCTGAGCTAAGACAAAAAAAAATGTGTGAGCCGGAGGCTAAGAAACTGTGAGCTAGCTCACACTGACTCAGCTTAGAGGGAACGCTGCTGGGATATCCGTTCTGGGAACTCCCAGCATCTGTGGTCTGCATCCAACTCCCCTCCCTAGCCAAGTGCTCAAGGGAGGGAGAGCAATTGGCCATTTCCCTCTTCTTCCCCTCACAGCTGGAGAACCCGAGGAAGTCTTTGCCAGCAAGGAGAAGGTGCAGAAAGAGGTGAAGGCCGTCCTTTCCATTGACGCCTCCTTCAGTTGCGAGGTGTCCCGGGCCGAGACGGAAGTGAAGTGGTTCAAGGATGGGGTGCGGATCACCGCCAGCAAGAAATTCAGGACGGAATCCGAAGGCAAATCCCGACGGTTGGTCGTGCAGCAGGTGGAGAAGAAGGATGCCGGGGAATACACCTGTGAAGCCGCGGGCCAGAAACTGGCCTTCAAGCTTAACGTTGCGGGTAAGGGTGAAAGATGCGGTGCTGGAATGAGAAATGCTTCCCCCAGAAACCCCGCTAGGGTGCCAACTGCAGGAAGCGGCGGCGGCTACAAGGAATTCCCTGCTGCAGGAAGCGGCGGTGACTACAAGCACAGAATGCTTTGAGAGTGGATTGGATAAACATATGGAGAAGAGGCCCACCAGTGGCTATTAGCCACAAGGTGTAGATGGAACACTCTGTCTAGGGCAGTGATGCTCTGTTGGTGTAGTGGTTTGGTGTAGTGGTTAAGTGTGCGGACTCTAATCTGGGAGAACCGGGTTTGATTCCCCACTCCTCCACTTGCTGCTGCTGGCTGACCTTGGGCAAGGCATAGTTCTGACAAGAGCTGTCCTTGAATGGGCAGTTCTTGAAAGAGCTCTCTCAGCCCCACTGACCTCACAGGGTGCCTGTTGTGGGGAGAGGAAGGGAAAGGAGTCTGTAAGCCGCTCTGAGACTCCGAGTGAAGGGCGGGGTATAAATCCATTCTCCTCCTCCTTCTCCAGTTTGGTGTAGAGGTTAAGTGAGCAGACTCTAATCTGGGAGAACCGGGTTTGATTCCCCCACTCCTCCACTTGCACCTGGCTGGAGGACCATGGGCAAGCCATAGCTTAGATTAGAGTCCGCCCTCTTAACCACTACACCAAACTGGCTCCTCCTCTTCTTTCTTCTTCTTCTTCTTCTTCTTCTTCTTCTTCTTCTTCTTCTTCTTCTTCTTCTTCTTCTTCTGTTAAGTGGTTAAGTGCATGGACTCTAATCTGGGAGAACCGGGTTTGATTCCCCACTCCTCCACTTGCACCTGCTGGATGACCTTGGGCAAGCCATAGTCCTGTCAGAGCTGTTCTTGAAAAAGAGCAATTTCTGTCAAGAGCTCTCTCAGCCCCACCTACCTCACAGGGTGTCTGTTGTGGGGAGGGGAAGGGAAAGAAGTTTCTAAGCCACACTGAGACACCTTTGGGTAGTGAAGGTTGGGGTATGAATCCAATCTCTCCTCCTCCTCCTCCTCCTCCTCCTCCTCTTCCTCTTCTTCTTCTTCTTCCTTTGGTGCTTGGGGAGCAACAGTGGGAGGGCTTCTGGGGTTTTGGCCCCTCGGTTTTGGCCACTGTGTGACACAGAGTGTTGGACTGGATGGGCCACTGATGGACTTCTGCTCCATATGTTTATCTATTCCCGTTTTCAGCCCTGGCCTGGGCCTGGTGACATCCGTTCTCTGTGGGACCCGGTATGGTCCTGCAGGGGCAGCAAGATGGAGATGTTCCACCAGGCCTCCCGTGGAGGACAGCGGTGGTCCACCATCAAGCCTGGCCTCCATCTCTCGTCCTCCCCCCCTCCCGAATAGGGTACAAACCAACATCAGATGCCTTCAGATGAACATATTGTTGCACTGTCGTGTGTTAACTGTTTTATTGAATTTGTCTAAACGATTTTATTTATTGACACACTCAGGGGGTTTTTTTGGTAGAAAAAGCCCAGCAGGAACTCATTAGCATAATAGGCCACACCCAACAGCAGAAACACATTAGCCTATTAGGCCGCACCCCCATGTTACCAGAAGTGTGGTCATCCAGCTACACCCACCTTTTGCTTCTTATTCTGTTGACCTTGTTTGTTGTCAAAACCCAGGGCCTTTTTTTGTAGCAGGAACTCCTTTGCATGTTAGGCCACACACCTCTAATGTAGCCAATCCGAATGAGTTTCTGCTGTTGGGCGTGGCCTGTTATGCTAATGAGTTCCTGCTAGGCATGGCCAACTCAGGAGCCAGCTGGAACTCCGTTCCTGTGCGTTCCTGCCCAAAAATAGCCCTGGATACACTGTTATATGTTGTAAACTGCCCTGAGCCCTCCGGGGCGGGGGGCAGTTTATAAATTGAATAAACCAAATCAGAAGGTGTGTCACTCTCACAATTTTATAGGGTTGCCAATCCATGCCTTGTCAACCAGCAGGGATTTGGGGTGGGGGGGGGTGGGGTGGGGGGGACATGAGGGGTGCATGGTGTCGTGTGCACCATGACATCACTTCTGGGGAAACCTGGAAAAGATGTCGGGGAGCTGTAGGAATTGCTGGAAACTCTGTACTAAAACCATAGAGTCCCTGGTGATTTCTAGAGCTACCCAACGCTGTTTCCAGGTTTTCCCTGGAACTGATGTCATGGCACGCAGGCTGTCAACATTTCCCCCTAGTTGCCATTCAGAGTGGCAGTAGGCAATGAGGGCTGCTAGTGGGAGGCCTGGCTACCCTCTTACGAGAGCCAGTTTGGTGTCGTGGTGAAGTGTGCGGACTCTAATCTGGGAGAACCGGGTTTGATTCCCCACTCCTCCACTTGCACCTACTGATGTGACCTTGGGTCAGTCACAAGCACTGGCACAGCTGTTCCTGAAAGAGCAGTTTGTGTCAGAGTTCTCTCAGCCCCACCCGCCTCACAGGGTGTCTGTTGTGGGGAGGGGAAGGGAAAGGAGTTTGTAAGCCACCTTTGGGTAGTGAAGGGCGGGGTATAAATCCAATCTCCTCCTCCTCCTCTTCTTCTTCTTTTTCTTCTGTACTGGTGTAGTGGTTAAAGTGTGCAGACTCTAATCTGGGAGAAGCGGGTTTGATTCCCCACTCCTCCGCTTGCACCTGGCTGGATGACCTTGGGCAAGCCGTAGTTCTGATAAGAGCTGTCCTTGGAAAAGAGTAGTTTCTGTCAAGAGCTCTCTCAGCCCCACCCGCCTCACAGGGTGTCTGTTGTGGGGAGGGGAAGGGAAAGGAATTTGTAAACCGCTCTGAGACACCTTTGGGTAGTGAAGGGCGGGGTATAAATCCAATCTCCTCCTCCTCTTCTTCTTCTGTAGTGGTGTAGTGGTTAAAGTGTGCAGACTCTAATCTGGGAGAAGCGGGTTTGATTCTCCACTCCTCCGCTTGCACCTGGCTGGATGACCTTGGGCAAGCCGTAGTTCTGATAAGAGCTGTTCTTGAAAAAGAGCAGTTTCTGTCAAGATCTCCCTCAGCCCCACCCACCTCACAGGGTGTCTGTTGTGGGGAGGGGAAGGGAAAGGAGTTTGTAAGCTACTCTGAGAAGGGCGGGGTATAAATCCAATCTCTTCTTCTTCTTCTTACGAACTGTAACCCCTTCACAGTCCTCGAAGAGAGACTGCTGTTTAAAATGATATCAGAGTGAATTCCTAAGGCGGTGTAGATGCTGAACTCTGGTTAAATATGTCACCGGCCAAAAGATGTTTCCTGTTTTACCCCCATGACAGAAGCCCCGGACATATTTGCGAATAAGGAGAAGGTGCAGAAAGAGGTAAAGGCCGTTCTGAAGGAGAGCACCGTCTTGGCCTGTGAAGTCGCGTCTGCTGAGACGCAGGTGAAATGGCTCAAGGATGGGAAGCCCCTCAGCTCCAGCAAAAAATTCCGCACAGAGACGGACGGCACCTCCCGGAAACTGGTCCTCGAGCAGGTGGAGAAGAGAGATGCCGGGGAGTACTGTTGCGAAGCCGCCGGCCAAAAACTGACTTTCAAGGTGGAAGCTGTAGGTAAGCGTCCTCCCTTCTCACAGTGGGGAAGGAGTCACAGAGGAGGGAGGAGGAATTTGTGAATGTGTGAAGCCTGTGCTTGCCTTGCAGTGAGTCCCTTTTGAAGGGCAGCTGGCAACCAGTGTTCCCTCTAAGCTGAGTTAGTGTGAGCTAGCTCACAGTTTTTTAGCCTCCGGCTCACACATTTTTTTTTTGGTAAACAAAGTTTTATTATTTTCCAGTCATAGGTATTCCACATTTATCCATTAAAACTTTTCTTTCAAGCATACATAAACAATTACTTACCCTATAACCCATACTCCATCCCCCCTCCTGTGGCTTCCCACAATGCTTTCACCCCCTTCCTCTTACTTATATATATTTCATCAGTTACTAATATCATATTTCTAAACTCATTACAAGATAACAACTTTTCGCTTAGTATTGTTCTAAACATAATAAAATTTTTTTTACATCCCAGTTCTTTTCCAGATAGTTCTTAAAGTCTTTCCATTTTTCAAAAAATTCTTTGTCTTCTTTGTTGTTCAATTTCTTAGTAATTTTATCCATTTCTGCCATGAACAGAACTTTATGTATCCAGTCTTCAATTTCTGGTACTTTTTCAAGTTTCCAATATTGCGCATATAGCATTCTTGCTGTCGTTATTAGGTACCAGAATAAGGTTCTTTTTTCCACATTGACTTCTTCCATTTTTAGTCCCAAAAGCAGAATTTCCGGTGCTTTTTTAAAGGAGCATTGTAGTATCTTCTGCATTTCACTATGAATTTTTGTCCAAAAGTCCATAGCTTTTTCACAAGTCCACCACATATGGTAAAATGAGCCTTCATGTTTTTTACATTTCCAACATTTGTTAGACATATTTTGATTCATATTTGCTATTTTTGGGGGGGTCATGTACCATCTATACATTATTTTATAACAGTTTTCTTTAACATTAGTACAGATCAATATTTTAATAGAATTTTTCCACAAATATTCCCATGAGTCCATCGTCACCTCTTTATTCATATTAATTGCCCACTTTAACATTTGCTCTTTAACTGTCTCCTCTTCCGTATACCATTTTAACAAAACTCTATACATATTTGAAATCTTTTTTTTCCCTCCTCTTTCCCAAATACTCTCCATTTCATTTTTCTCATCTGTAAATCCATAATTTTTTTTATCTGTCTTAAACAAATCATAAATCTGCATATATCTTAACCATTCATAGTTAAAGTCAAGTTCATTCTGCTTTTTCATTACCCATTCTGTCCCCTCTTTT
>NW_015174356.1:29007-33970 GCF_001447785.1 Gekko japonicus
TCTTGACCCTCTTTCGGTATCAACGAAATTATTGCTTCCTTCCATGAATCCGGCACCCTTTTGGTTTCTCTTATTTCGTTGGACAAAGCTTCCATGACCGGAATCAATTCTTCTTTCATTTTTTTATAAAACTTTGCAGTAAAGCCATCCGGTCCAGGTGCTTTTCCCAACTTAGTGTCTTCAATTGCCTTCTCCACTTCTTCCTTCTGGATCAGACCATTTAGTATGTCCTTGAACTCGCTTTTTACTTTAGGCAGTGATGTTTCTTCCAGATATTTTTTAATTTTCTCAAGATCAGCTCTAGTTCCTTGGAAAAGTTTTGCGTAGTACTTGAAGAAACTCCTCTTTATACTCATAGGATCAACGAGTTCTTTTCCCTCTTCTATAATTTTAGTTATCGTTCTTCTCTCTCTTCTATTCTTAAGCTGCCATGCCAAATATTTCCCTGGTTTGTTTGCCCCTTCAAATGATTTTTGCTGTAGTTTCTTCAAATTCCAATAGAGTTCTTGATTCATTGTCATGTTAAGTTGTTCTCTTAACAATTGTAATTCTTTAGTGATAGACTTTTTCCCAGGTTTTTTCTTAAGTTCTGCTTCTTTTTGGACTATTTTTTCCAACACATCTGCTTGTTTTTTGAGTTTTTCTTTTTTACATTTCACATTTTGCGCGATGAGAATTCCTCTCATCACCGCTTTGTAAGCATCCCACACCACCCGTATGGGAGTCTCCTTGTTCAAATTTTGTTGAAAGTATTGTTTTGTTTCCTCTTTCAGCAGTTCAACTATCATTTTCTTATCCAACAAATCCTCATTTATTCTCCATAAAAAATGTTTACATCTTTCTTTCATATTCCACATTACAGGGTTGTGGTCCGAAAAACATCTTGGCAAAATTTCAATTTTGTGTGTACTTATAGATAATTCTTCCGACATCCAAATCATATCAATTCTAGAAAAAGAACTCACACATTTTTGTCTTAGTTCAGGAGGGATGGCTCCAGAGCAAACTAATATATGCAGTAACCAAATCACCTGCTCACAACTTTAATGCCAGTAGCTCACAAAGTAGAATTTTTGCTCACAAGACTCCACAGCTTAGAGGGAACATTGCTGGCAACTACACCGTGTTTTTCTGAAGGGGGTGGGAAGCGAGACTGGAGATCTTGTTTTCCATGAACGGAGAGACTGCTGGAGATACCAGCCCCAGGGCAGGGGTCATTTTGTAGAAAAAGAGGTGCAGGAGCTCATTAGCATAACTCATTAGCATAACTTATTTGCATATGCCACATCCCCTGACATCACCGGAAGTGTGTCAGAAGGCAACGCCCACCGCTCAGGCTCCACTGGTATAAATCCAATCTCCTCCTCCTCACAACATTTGTGGCAAGGGAGGAGCTTCCGTGAGTCACCGCCCACTTCTTCAGAGTATCTTCAGAGTATCTGAAGAAGGGAGCAGGAACTCAGGGAAGCTCATACTGTTCCACAAATTTTGCTAGTCTTTAAGGTGCTCCTGGACTCTGGCTCTTTTCTATCAGATGCTAGGTCGGAGTTCCAAAGGACCCCGGAATCTTACTTTATGTGTGCGGTTAGTTTTAACTAATTTCCTTCTATGTCCTTGAGTGCTTTTGGGAACCTGAAAAACCTGATCTTCTTGTACGTGTGAATTCTGAATTTCCCCCGTCCATGATTACTCTTCCAGAACCGGAGCCAAAATTCCAGAAGAAAACTGCCCAGGAGGAGCCGATGGTCATTCAGGAACATAAGAGCATCAGCCTGACGGCAACGGTCGTGCCCGATAACGCTGAGGTCAAATGGTGCAAGGATGGAGCCGAGATAAAGAGCAACAAGAAGTATGAGATTAGAAAAGAGGGGGCCTCTCGTTCCCTGACTGTGAAGCTGGCGGAGGAGAAGGACACGGGCGTGTACACGTGTGAGACCAAGGGTGATAAGCAGCAGTTCCAGGTGGAAGTTCAAGGTGAGAGAAGTAGATCAGAATTTATTTAGAGCCAGGAGTAAATCCGCCAGAAACAGTTCTACAGTTCTACAGCCCATCCACATGCAAAAGAACCTCCTCAGGAAACAATCCATACACAAAAGAACCTCCTCAGGAAAGCTCCTCCATTAGCATGTTCACAGCCTGGGGGACTCCTAAAAGATAATGACTCAGCCCTACCCCACTGTAACTGCAGGGGGCTCTCAGCACATTCCCCCCCTCTCTACCACCAGTTCACGCTCTTCGACACAGAGGTTTATGACACCCTCCACTTTGAACACAAATACAAGTTTATTTAAAATAACACCGGGGGACAGGGTTATATACAGGGAGTCAATCAGTTGTTCAGGCTTTCTTTTCTTCCTTTTTTTCTTTTTTTTTTTTCTTGAAGCCCCCGGAGGGGATTTTTTAATTATTTTTGTAAATCTACAATACTACAGAAAATAATAGTGATGGGGTACTACATATATTGGGAAAAAGGAAAGAAACCAACTAATACCTAAAAACCCAAGAGAGGAGATCCTCAAAAAGGCTTAGTTACAGTAAATCATAACTCATTTAAGTCAATATGAATTGAGTCAAGTTTTTCACACCTTTTCACTTTTCTTTAACAAAATTTTCTTCCTTTCCCCCCTCTTTTTAACTTTGCACTGCTCTTAGGTTTTTGAGTTTTCTTCCAGACCACACCCTTCCTGCACACGCCATCTTTTATCTCCCTGTTCTGTTGAAGGCTCTCCCACAGTTTAGCGTCTCCTTAAACTGCTTCACTTGCGGTCGGTCCCTAGCTAGAACTGTGTAACCTTCCCCAACAGGTTTTCTTATAGAGGAACACTATGGGTGCATTCAGACGCGGCGTTTCAGCCGGCATAAACTGTACTGGTTGGAACCGGTGCAGTTTATTCTGGCTGCACCGCGATCACCGTCTTCTAGTCTCGCCTTCCCACCACCATCGACGGGAGGTAATAGATTGCACCAGCCGAAGCTGGTTTCAACGGAGTTGAATAAGAGTTTCAACGGAGGTGACCGACCTTTTTTTTTTTGTTCTCTTCTGTTGGGTTTCCATGGACAATGTGTTCACTTTAAAACTTTCGCTCAGAGGGAGACCAAGGACGTGCAGCTGAACAAGTGGCTGGGAGCGGCTCTCCTGAGGGCTAAGAGGAGATTGGTACTGTAATTACTGTAGGACACGGACAGATGGCTCCTTTGGAGACTGGCCAGTTTTGCTGATGTTCAGAGAAACAAGAAGGTTTACGGGAGGATTGAATGGCTTCGGGGGAGAGTGGAGTGGAGAAGAGTGGAGATAAGATCGCATGCGCAAAGGCAGCCATCCACAGAATGGCGATCTTTGCGCATGCTCAAAACACTCTTACATTTAAACTTTAAAGGTAAGGACTTACCTTTAAAGTTTAAAGCCCAAACTGGCCTCCCTGAAGTCTTGCAACTTTCCTGACTTCCGAAAAGTTAAACTAAGGTCCTTTTCTTCTTTTTTTAAACAAACGCCGGGGCGAAGCTTCGCCCAAGCGCATATCGGCAACCTAAAAGAAATGGCGGGGGAAAATCGGAAGCTAGACACCGGTGGAGAGCGATCAGACGGCGGGTACAGTGATTACAACTGTTGTACTCAGGATACCACCACTTGGGGACCTAGTGGCAGAGTACAACGGTTTAAAGGGCTTTGCAACGGTTAGGGACGGAAGGCAGATGTTATACGTGTGAACGCCGGTAAGTTCACCGATTGCAACCGGCACCTATTCCGTTGCAAATGCCCCATCTGAACGCACCCCACGTGTGTCTGAGTTATACACCAGGAGTTTCTATCATTAAACTCCTCAGCAGCTCACAGGGTCCGCTCTATCTCTCTTCCATCCGAGAGCATCCTTTCTCCCCTTCCTCTTCTGGTCAGCAGTCAGCCGTTAACCGCCTTTTCCAACCGTTTTTTCCTCCCTCTAGTTCAGAACGGAAGATTCCAAAACCAGTACGTCACACACTCTCTCCCTGCCTCTCTGGTCACGTGACCGCTCAGCTGCAGGCTACCTTCCAAGCAGCTGCCTATGCTTGTAAACATTGCTCTGAAATCAAGCTTTCCAGTACACCCACCTTCCTGAGTAGATATACATTACCTGCCTACCATTTTTCTTCTCACATTGACACAGAGAGTACTCCTTCTTTCCGTGTTACACCTCTGAGGATGCCAGTCACAGCGGCTGGCGAAACGTCAGGTCCTACAATGCCAAGAGCACGGCCACGCAGCCCGGAAAATCTACAACTAATTCTACTTTCAATAGTAGTATCAGTTTCAAAACGGGAGTGGAACAAAGGATCTTCTTCGTGGTCTCTGTGCTTCACACCAATGGGGATCTAGTGCGCCTGCGCTGGATCTGCCGGTGCCTAGCAAGCTCTTCTAGAAGGATTTTCGTGCCTGGCCCAACTGAGCATGCCCAGGAGCCCCAGTGAGCATGCCCAGAAGGGCAGGCACGGACATCCCGCCAGTTCTTTCCTTTCCGCCGCACTGAGCAGACCTGTCTTCGAGAGGTCTGGCCGGATCGCTGCCTTTTTGATCACTTTTATATTCCTGTTCGACCCACAGTCGTCCTTACCCCACCCAGGAGCCCCAGTGAGCATGCCCAGAAGGGCAGGCACGGACATCCCGCCAGTTCTTTCCTTTCCGCCGCGCTGAGCAGACCTGTCTTCGAGAGGTCTGGCCGGATCGCTGCCTTTTGATCACTTTTAGTGACTAGCTCTCCGTTTTCGCACCCTCCCACCGCCAATTCCTAAGATTCGCAATTGGCAACCTCCATTACCAGTATACGGCTCTACCCTTTGGCCTTTCCAGCGCCCCAAGGGTATTCACCAAGACGATGATCGTCGTTGCGGCATACCTCCGCCTAAAGGGCATCTCGGTATACCCGTACATAGACGACTGGTTGCTGGTAGCGTCTTCCAGACAGACACTGTTAGCCAACGTCCAGGA
>NW_015174356.1:35697-35880 GCF_001447785.1 Gekko japonicus
GGACTTAGCTTTCGACGTCGACGGCTTCGATGTCGATGTATAGGCAGCAGAAGACATGGTGACGGAAGAAAGAGCTGGCGGGTCAGCCATCGGTTGAAGCGCCTTCTCCAGGAGAAAAACTCTTAAACGTGCCGCTCTGTTTTTCCGAGTTTGGTTGGAAAACTGCGCACAATGTTCACAAGA
>NW_015174356.1:35992-45387 GCF_001447785.1 Gekko japonicus
ATCAGGCACTATGCCCTAGACGTCCGCCAGTCCACCAGTGACAGTCTGGGACGTCAGGTTTTGGCCTCGGCTAAGCAGTAAACACCTGACAGCACCCGCCTCCAGGTAAACTACTGCTCGCTAATCTCCCATTGGTGTGAAGCACAGAGACCACGAAGAAGATAAACAGGTTGCTTACCAGTAACTGGTGATCTTCGAGTGGTCATCTGTGCATTCACACCACCCGCCCTCCTGCCCCGCTGCTGTCTTCTTCTACGTGATTTGTTAGGAGATTGATGCGCGGCGGTTGGTAGGAACTGGCGGGATGTCCATGCCTGCCCTTCTGGGCATGCTCACTGGGGCTCCTGGGCATGCTCAGTTGGGCCAGGCACGAAAATCCTTCTAGAAGAGCTTGCTAGGCACCGGCAGATCCAGCGCAGGCGCACTAGATCCCATTGGTGTGAAGCACAGAGACCACGAAGAAGATTGGAAGTTACTAGTCTATATATATAGATAGAGGGTGGACAGCAAATTAGTATACAACATAATGAAGGTATTTAACAGATGCAAGGACCAAACACTCGAAGATCACCAGTTACTGGTAAGCAACCTGTTTTTCGCGGCGAAAGTACTTTTGGGAAGTGCGGGGCAACAGTATGCTGGAAGTGGTCTGAGTGCCGATCCCCCTAAAATAAATGCAGAACCAGGACACAACATGGCAGTGAAAGCGGGAGGGAATGCAGAACAGAAGACTGAGATGTGCTCAGACACCGAGGAAAAAGACAGGTGCAGAAAGGACCCCGGGATGTAGGAAGCCCGGGAGACTTTGAGAACTTCCTGTTTAGCATGTAGAAAACTAGCCTGCTACCCGTGCTTTGCTACGGCATTTAAGTTCCGTAAATCCAGTTATAATACCGATGATGTGAAATTTGAAATGTGACATTTGTTGTAGGAATTCTAACAGAGAAGATTGCAGTGTAAGAAATGAAGCGAGACGTACGTCGTACGTCCGTTTCTCTCTGTCTACTGAAGGACCTCTCTGTAGACCACATTGGTGGTTCTGCCCTCAGGTGCTGGGATCACCAGGCTGCTTGGTGAGCTCACTCTGGAGCAGGCCACATAGAACGGTCCACTTAAGAAGCAGTCGTCGGTTAAGTCAGCTCCTGCCACCTTCCACGAAAGTGATGGCCTCTCTACTTGTGTTCCTAGATTGTTTTGCTCATGTGGAGACTGTGTTGTTCTGAGCACCTCAGGGTGATCTTGCTGGTACTTGGCCTGCGCAGCTCAGTGCACTGCAGGAGTACTATGTGCAAATGTCTTTGCCGCATTCCTAAGTTGCCTCCTCCTTGTAGCGTTGGTGTATGTGGCTCGATGTTTGCCAGGAGCTTTCTTGGGGGCAGTAAGAGGTGAGAGGTGTGAGGGGGAGTTGGGGTGAGGGAGTGGTGATATGGTGGACATTTCTTCAGGTTCATGAGGGAGGCACGCATCGAAATGGCTCCCAGAAATGTCCTTTACTATCTCCCCATAAACATTCATACCCTGGCCCTGCTCAAGGCAGTCCTGCTGAGCAAACCTCCCCGTGACTGTAAGCATCTCACCTCCTCTCCTACATCTGACAGGCAGCTGCCTGTCCAGTGTAGGACGGGGAGGGGGGAGGAGTATTAGAAGCCACTGTGAAGGCAGGGCTGGCAGGATCACTAAGGCGTTACTGCTGGGGCAGGCTTCCTCATGGCTTTAATCACCCTGCAACTATTGCTGCACCTGACAGACAACTGCCTGTTAGGTGTAGGAGGTGGGGGGAGTGTGTTGGAAGCCATCTTACCTCCTCTCCTTCACCTGACAGGCAGCTGCCTGTCCAGTGTAGGAGGAGGAGGGGGGAGGAGTATTAGAAGTCACTGTGGAGGTGGGGCTGCACCTGACAGACAACCGCCTGTTAGGTGTAGGAGGTGGGGGGGGGGAGTGTATTGGAAGCAATCAGAGAGGCTGGGCCAGCAGCTTTCCTTCACCTCTTGTCCACTCCTGATTTCCTCAGCTGTCATTAGCTGTCTGCAGTTCCCTGTAACTGTTGGGGTTTTTTTTAACCTCAGAACACTGAGCTCTGCAGCTGACCAATCAGAGAGTGGGGGGTGCAGAGAAGCAGCTGCCTGGCAGCCGCATAGGATTCAATGGGGGGCAGTGTTCCCTCTAAGCTGAGTTACTGTGAGCTAGCTCAGTTTTTCAGCCTCCAGCTCACACATTTTTTTCTTTGCTCAGGAAGGGTGGCTCCAGAGCAAGGTAATTTATGCAGCAGCCAAATCGCTCACTCACAACTTTAATACCAGCAGCTCACAAAGTGGATTTTTTGCTCACAAGACCCCACAGCTTAGCGGGAACATTGATGGGGGGAGCACATTTTCCCCCTTTTGACCCACGTAGGGGTCGAATTTCTAAAAATCCCTTTTTAGTGAGCACCTACGCCACGGTGGGAGCGCTCTCCCCGAATTTGGTGTCTCTAGGTCCAGCAGTTTGGCCTGGGCGTTGATTCTACGTTGAGGGGACTTTCTTTTACATATATGGAAGGAGAAAAGTCAGAGCAGGCAAAACTGTATTAATTATTAACTAAAACTTTTATACGTCCTTTTCCTTATAGTTCAAGGCGGCTTAATGTGGATGCTTGAGAAGCTTTTGTTTCTTGGTGTGTGCCTCTGTTGATATCCTTTTCCCCTCCTCCCGATGAATCTCAGAAATTCCAGTGAAGTTTGCCAAGAAGTTGGAGCCCGTTAAGGCGGAGATCGGAGGGACCCTGACTCTGAGCTGCGAACTGAACCAGACCAGGGGCGAAGTCGTCTGGCGCAAGGACGGAGTGGAGCTGAAAGCTAATAAGCGCTACCAGATGCACGAGATCGGTGAAAAACGTGTCCTGGTGGTGACGGGGCTTCGGACGGAAGACAAGGGAGAATACTGCTGTGAAGCGAGGGATGAGAAATGCAGCGTTCATGTGACCCCCATAGGTATGGGTCGGAGCCCGGGCCTGGGTAGGGGGCACTGGCCATTTGGGGGTCTATCATCCTAGCGAACGTGCTACTTTGAAGATGTTGCAAGATCAAATCATCGCCCGTTGGTGTCGTGGTGAAGTGCGCGGACTCTAATCTGGGAGAACCGGGTTTGATTCCCACTCCTCCACTCGCAGCTGCTGGATGACCTTGGGCAAGCCATAGTTCTGTCAGAGCTGTTCTCTCAAGGACAGTTCTGTCAGAGCTCTCTCAGCCCCACCTGCCTCACAGGGTGTCTGTTGTGGGGAGGGGAAGGGAAAGGAGTTTGTAAGCCTCTCTGAGACTCCGAGGGAAGAGAAGAGCGGGGTATAAATCCAATCTCCTCCTCATCCTCTTCTTCTTCTTCGTAGGGATCAGGAACTTGTTAGATAATACTTAAAGAAGAATGGCCTTTAGGTAGGGCAGTGGGGAAAGGGAGAACACTACAGAGAAAATGGTGTAAGCCAGTGGTGGCGAGAACCTATGGCACGGGTGCCAGAGGTGGCACTCAGAGCCCTCTCTGTGGGCACGCGTGCCATCGCCCCAGCCAGGCCCAGACCATCATTAAAGTGTCGAATTCTCTGCCAAATAATTTTAAGTCAATGAAAGCATTTGGGATTGCTTTCCTGACTTTGTTTGGGTCATCTTAAGTTAATGTATTTGTTGTTTTTTTCTAAAGTAAAACCTCAGTATTCAGGTTAAATTGCCGTGTTGGCACTTTGGGATGAATAAGTGGGTTTTGGGTCGCAGTTTGGGCATCCGGTCTCTAAAAGGTTCGCCATCAGTGGTGTAAGCCATAAGGTGTCGTTCTCATTGGAAGACCATGGGGAATTTCAGACAGGCGCTATGTCCCGGTAGGGAACCGATTCTCAACCGGGTTGTGGTCTGTCATTTCAGACAGAACCCGGTTAGGAATCGGTTCCCTACCGGGATCTAAGTGGCATTTCAGACACAGAAGCCTCTCTTCCGTATAGGAACCGGGAGGGAAGCGATTTACCTGTCAACCGCTTCCGAGGAGTCTCCCGTTCCCTCTCCCGGTTCCGATACGCTTGTTTCCCGCCTTTTTTCGGTCGCGCGTGCTTTTTTTTTAACGTTCGGCTTATAGCGATATATCGATATATCGCTATACCGGAACCTCTAAGGAGTCGCATTCCAATGGGATCGTTATTGCGACCATTTGAGGTTCTGGTATAGCGATATATCAATATATCGCTATAAGCCGAACCTTTTTTTAAAAAAACAACCCCGATCGCCCGCGCGGGAAGAAAACGGCGGGAAAACGAAGCGGTGCGTGTGTGAAACGCCGAACCGCTTGTGAATCGGCTCCTTTCCGGTAGGGGCAAGCTGTGTGTGAAATGGCAGCCCTGTACCAGTTCATCTGGAAACTGGTAATGTGAAATTCCCCCATTTTGTAGAATGTTCAGGACTGAGCATGTAGTGGCTTAGAGAGCAGAGGGAGGAAGGGCTGTGGCTCAGTGGCAGAGCCTCTGCTTGGCATGCAGAAGGTCCCCGGTTCAATCCCCGGCACCTCCAGTTAAAAGGACCAGGCAGGAGGTGATGTGAAAGACCTCCACCTGAGACCCCAGAGAGCCACTGCCTGTCTGAGTGGACAATACTTACTTATATGGGCCAAGGGTCTGATTCAGTAGAAGGCAGCTTCACGTGTTCGTGTGAGTCACTGCTCACTTCCTCAGACACAGCTTGGAATGACGATGATAACGATTATTATCAGGGCTTTTTTGGTAGAAAAAGCCCAGCAGGAACCCATTAGCATATTAGGCCACACCCCTGACAGCACAGCTCATTAGCCTATTAGGCCACACCCCCATGTTACCAGAGGTCTGGTCATCCAGCCACACCCAGCCTTTGCTTCTTATTCTGTTTACCTTGTTTGTTGTCAAAACCCAGGGCCTTTTTTTATAGCAGGAAATCCTTTGCATGTTAGGCCACACCCCCTAATGTAGCCAATCCTAACGAGTTCCTGCTGTTGGGTGTGGCCTGTTATGCTAATGAGTTCCTGCTGGGTGTGGCCAACTCGGGAGCCAGCCGGAACTCCGTTCCTGTGCGTTCCTGCCCCCAAATAGCCCTGATTATTATTATTCTGATGAATATCCTTCCCTCCCCCAGTGCCCAGAGTGGTGAAGTTTGTCAAAGGCCTCCACAACATCGTGGCGGAAGAAGGCAAGGAGGCCGTCTTCAAGTGCACGGTCTCCCCCCGCGACGCAGCCGTCACGTGGAGCCGCAACAGAACCAAAATCGAGGCCAGTAAGAAATACTTGATCGCCCAGAAGGACACCAGCCACAGCCTCACCATCACCAACTTGGCCCTGGAGGACTCTGCTGACATCACCGCAGAAGCGGAAGGGGTGGAGAGCAAAGCGACCCTCAAGGTTGAAGGTAGGCTTCCCAAATCTCCCCGGGGGGCGGGGAAACCCCTGCCTCAGAGGCCCGTTCCCCGTCGCCGGCGGATCAGGCCCCGGGGGGAACTCCACCCCAACGTGCGCGTCACCCGGAAGTGACGCGGGCACGCTGGGGGCGGGGCCACGACCATCCGAGGGAAAACTCTATAGTTTGCCCTCGTATGGCCGTGGCCCCGCCCCCAGCGTGCCTGGCGTCGGTTGAAGGTGAGAAGATGGAAGCGGCAAGGAGCATATTTTATACCACGCAACGGCCTGTTTGTACAGCTGTTCCCCGTGGCTGGGTCTATTCATGTGGCGGAAAGAGGCGATAGAACCCTGAGGTGGTGGAACGGAGTGTGTCACTTCAGACGGCTGGAATTCTTCGCCACTTAAGAAAGCTCTGGAAACAGAAATCTAGCATGTTAGGGAGTATTTCCCCTCCCTTGTTCTCCCTGTGTTTTTTTTTTGAAAGAGAAAAAAAAATTAAAAAGAGAGAAACATCTGAGCCAGGTGGGGCTGTGGCTCAGTGGTAGAGCCTCCGCTTGGCATGCAGAAGGTCCCAGGTTCAATCCCTGGCGTTTCCAGTTAAAGGAGGTGATGTGAAAGACCTCTGCCTGAGACCCTGGAGCGCTGCTGCCAGTAAGTTTGCCAGTCCCCAGGTTGGAGCGGGGGTTCTCCCGGTTTTCGGGGCTTCAGCCCACTGCTGGTCGGCTGGCCCGTGGGGGAAAACCCCCGCCCCCAAACAGCCACGCCCCCACGTGACTTCCCCAACATAAAGATGTCACCCGGAAGTGACGTCGCCACGCCAGGGACGTTGTTCGGGGGACGCTCTGGTTTGAGGGCAAAACTTTATGGTTTCCAGTCAGTTTTACCATAGAGTTTTGCCCTCAAACTAGAGGGTCCCTGCGCAATGTCCCCAGTGTGATGATGTCACTTCTGGGTGAGGTCATCACCTCAGGGGCAACCCAGAATGCCTCCCAAATCCCTCCACCGGAGCGACAACCCTAGCTGCCCATCTGAGTAGACGATACTGACCTTGACGGACCAAAGATCTGATTCGGTATAAGTCAGCTTCATGTAAGCTTCATGTAAGGTGCTCTTTCTGATGAATTTCCTTCTAGCAGAGAGGGTGTTTGTTTAGTTATTTAATCTCAGAGCTGGAAAGGCTACCAGGGTTATCCATTCCTACCCCCTGCCAACACAGGGACTATGATGTCCCCAGCAAGGAGGTTTCCAAACAGTACTTAAAAACCTCGAATGGGGAAGAATTCGCCACCTCCCAAGGGAGACTGTTCCGGTGTCAAACACGCCTCACCATTCAGGAAGTTCTTCCTCCATTTCAGGCTACACCTCTTTTGCTATATCTTCTATAAGAACATAAGAGACGCCAATGTTGGATTAGGCCAAAGGCCCATCCAGTCCAACACTCTGTATCACACAGTGGCCAGAAATACCAGGTGCTATCGGGAGGTCCACCAGTGGGGCCAAGACATTAGAAGCCCTCCCACTGTTGACCCCCCCCCCAAGCACCAAGAATACAGAGCATCCCTTGCCCCAGACCGAGAGTTCCTATCTATACCTTGTGGCTAATCGCCACTGATGGACCTCTGCTCCATATGTTTATCTATAAGAACATAAGAGACGCCAATGTTGGATTAGGCCAAAGGCCCATCCAGTCCAACACTCTGTATCACACAGTGGCCAGAAATACCAGGTGCTATCGGGAGGTCCACCAGTGGGGCCAAGACATTAGAAGCCCTCCCACTGTTGACCCCCCCCCCAAGCACCAAGAATACAGAGCATCCCTTGCCCCAGACCGAGAGTTCCTATCTATACCTTGTGGCTAATCGCCACTGATGGACCTCTGTTCCATATCTTTATCCAAACCAGTGAACTCCATGTGTTAATTACTCTTTGGGTGAAGAAGGACTTAGAACATAAGAACATAAGAGACACCAATGTTGGATCAGGCCAAAGGCCCATCCAGTCCAACACTCTGTGTCACACAGTGGCCAGAAATACCAGGTGCTATCAGGAGGTCCACCAGTGGGGCCAGGACTCCACAGCTTAGAGGGCCTCCACAGCTTAGACTCCACAGCTTAGAGGGAGCATTGGTCTTGTCCTCTCATGTTTCCAGAGTCTTCCAACCTCTTTCCTAGCACCTAATCATTTGCACGCCATAATTTTTAGCTTTGCAGTTTCGGGATTTTCTCAAAATTGCCCTTCCCCCCATGTGTTTGTGTGTGTTGCCTGCAGAGGCCCCGGTATTATTCGTGAAGAAACTGGAGACCAAATCTGTCGAGGAGAAGGACACAGTGACCCTCGAAGTGGAGCTAAGCAAGCCCACCGCAGAGGTGAGGTGGATGAAGAACGGCAGCGTGCTCCATCCAGACGCCAACATGGAGGTCAAGGCGGATGGGAAAAAGCACCGTCTGGTGATTAAAAGCGCCACCTATGCGGACCGGGGCTTCTATTCCTGCGAGACCCTCCATGACAAGACCCAGGCAAAAGTAAACGTGGAAAGTAAGTCAGGGGTTATCTTGTCGGGAGGGTGGCCGTGATGGTCTTTAGAAGAAGAGCTGGATTTGAGTCCAGTGGTACCTTAGAGAACAACAAGGTTTTAGGGGTAAGAGCATCAGAAGAGCTCTGCTGGGTCAGAGCAGGGGTCCATCTAGGGTTGCCAAATCTGAAATGGACGGGAGCGGGGGACTCCCGTCCGGCGTCCAAAGTGTGCGCGCGCTGCACGCACGTCACCCGGAAGTGACACTATGACGCTGGGCACGCTGGGAGCGGGGCGATGACCATACAAGGGAAAACCATACAGTTCTCTCAGTCAGAGCTCTCTCAGCCCCACCTATCTCACAGGGTGTCTGTTGTGGGGAGAGGAAGGGAAGGAGATTGCCCTTGGGGCAACTTCGGAAGCTGCAGCGGGTGCAAAACGCGGCAGCCAGGTTGTTGATGGTCCTCCCCAGGTGGGAGCACATCCAGCCTGTGCTGAAGTCATTGTACTGGCTCCCAATAGCGTTCTGGATTCGCTTCAAGGTGCTGGTTTTGACCTTTAAAGCCCTAAATGGTCAGGGGCCTGCCTACCTGAGGGACCGCCTTTCCCTGTACATTCCCCCAAGAGGACTGCGGTCTGGAACACAACACTGCCTCCCCCCCCCCCCGGCCCAGGGGGCCCCGGGTGGGGGGACGCCAGGTTGGCGGTAACCAGGACCAGGGCGTTCTCCCTGGTGGCGCCAACACTGTGGAACGAGCTCCCCAATGAGATTAGAGCTGTGTGGGACCTCCAGCAGTTCTGTAGAGCCATGAAAACGGAGCTGTTTCACCAGGCGTTCCAATAAGAACTGACTGCACCGGCTGGGTCGCACTCGCACTTTACCATAGGATGCCGCTGTATTTATTTAATTTTATTGTATTTATTGTATTTTCTGTTTTCTATTCGTTGTTTTGAATGGTATGTTGTTTTAACCTGTTGTGAGCCGCCCTGAGCCGCCTCGGCCGGAGGGCGGGGTAGAAATCCAATAAATAAATAAATACAGGACTATTTTTGGGCAGGAACGCACAGGAACGGAGTTCCGGCTGGCTCCCAAGTTGGCCACGCCCATCAGGAACTCATTAGCATAACAGGCCTCACCCAACAGCAGAGACTCATTCGGATTGGCTACAATTAGGGGTGTGTGGCCTAACATGCAAAAAGCCCTGGGTTTTGACAACAAACAAGGTAAAGAGAATAAGAAGCAAAAGGTGGGTGTGGCTGTATGACCACACTTCTGGTAACATGGGGTGTGGCCTAATATGCGAATGGGCTGTGCGTTCAGGGGTGTGGCCTAATATGCTAACGAGTTCCTGCTATTGGGTATGGCCTGTTATGCTAATGAGTTTCTGCAAATGAGTTTCTACAAAAAAAGCCCAGAATAAATAAATAAATAAACTGCTCTGAGACTCTGAGTGAAGGGCGGGGTATAAATCCAGTCTCCTCCTCCTCCTCCTCCTCCTCCACCTC
>NW_015174356.1:45605-70636 GCF_001447785.1 Gekko japonicus
CCTCCTCCCCCCCCCTTCTGCTATGCCTGCAAGTGGGCAGAAGGTGCTTCTGCTAATCCCTTGCCTTGACGTTCACCCTCCAAAATAGCCCCAGTATGCCTACAAGCACATTCCCCAGTTTTGAGTGACGGAATATCCACTGACTCAATCAAAAGGTCACCCCTATAACGGCGATGCTGGATTTTCTGGAATATCCCACAGCGTCGAGAGTGAAACATCAGACACGGGGCCTTCGAGGGACAGCTGTAAAGTAAATCAGGGGCTATATATCTGCTTCTATCACTGCTGGGGGAAATGTTCAGTTCCACATATATCCCCCACCCCCACCCCCAGCAGATCAGAGTTGTCTTTTTCTTGCAAGGAAATGGCAAGGGAGGGGTTAAAGTCACCCTCCCCAGTTATAAGTATACTTTTTAAAAATTAAGCCATGAAAATAAGAAATTAAATCTGGCAGCTAGCAGCCATAATGTAAGGGATACTAGTAAGGAAGTAGGGTGGGAACGCCAGTATAATTATAAGATCCCTGCTGTGGGGTATATTTAGCATAATAATCAGTGCAGTGTGGGTAGGGTTGCCAATCTCCAGGTGGGGCCTGGGGATTTCCTGGAATTGCAACTGATCTACAGACTTACAGGAATCAGTTCCCACGGAGAAAAATGGCTCCTTTGGGGAGTGGACTCTATGGGCATCGTACCCCGCTGGGGTCCTTTCGCTCCCCAAATCCCGCCCCCGAGGCTCCGCCCCCCCAATCTCCAGGAATTTCCCAACCTGGAGTTGACAACCATAAACAAAGGTATGACTATGTTCAAAGAATAGAAAAAAGAAGAAGAGATTAGATTTATACCCCGACCTTCACTACTAGGGTTGCCAAGTCCATCTTCCTCTCCCAGCGGGGGAATTGGGGGTGTTCCTGGAGGGGGCGGGACATCCCCGACGTGATGATGTCACGTTGGGGAGGTCCGCCCCCCCGCCTGTGCGCCGGATCTCCAGAAACGGCAGTTCCCTGCACTTAAAGGAGCCGGCGTTTCCCTTTTAAATGCAGGCGCCGGCGTTTCCCCTTTAAGAGCAGCCGCATTTCCCTTTTAAGAGCACGAAGCTGGAATTTCCCTGCAAGCTTGCGGAGATCCGGCTTGGGAGGAAACACGGGTTCCACACACTTAAAGGGAGAGAGATGGGTGGCTGTGGGTTTTGGGGGTGGGGCTTCCCCCGCCGGCCATCTGGCCGGCGGCGGGTAGAACCCCCCCAAAACGGGGGACCCCTGGCAAACCGGGGTTTTTTTTTTTTGGCAACCCTATTCACTACCCAAAGGTGTCCCAGAGCGGCTTACAAACTCCTTTCCCTTCCCCACAACAGACACCCTGTGAGGTAGGTGGGGCTGAGAGAGCTCTGATAGAAACTGCCCCCCTTTTAAGAACAGCTCTGACAGAACTATGGCTCGCCCAGGGTCATCCAGCAGCTGCAAGTGGAGGAATGGGGAATCAAACACGGTTCTCCCAGATTAGAGTCCGCGCACTTAGCCAAGACACCAAACTAGCTCACTGTATCTGCCTAAAAAGCAGATGCCTGTCTTTTTGAGGATATTATGGCCTGCGAATTGCCTGAATGGATCAGTTAATTAATTATCGTATGGCAGCGTGTGTAGTAGAACCAGGAGAAGAGGCAGGATTGGCCCCTATAGTCTGGTCCGTATCAGTGGCACGTGGTACTTCCCAGCAATGTTCCCTCTAAGCTGTGGAGTCTTGTGAGCAAAAATTCTACTTTGTGAGCCACTGGCATTAAAGTGGTGAGCGAGCAATTTGGCTGCTGCATGAATTTGTTTGCTCTGGAGCCCCATCCTTCCTGAGCAAAGACAGAAATGTGTGAGCCGGAGGCTAAAAAGCTGTGAGCTAGCTCACACTAACTCAGCTTAGAGGGAACACTGCTTCCCAGTAGGGTGTTGAGATGTTCCACTTTCTCACGCTTGGCGGAAGGTACAGGATTGGCCCCTATGATCTGGTCCGTAACGAGGGTCCATTTGGTGGAGTGTGTTTTTACTTTTGTCCAGTAGAAATGGACCAATTGACGAGGAAATTAAACAATATGGCAGCAGAAGATTTTTTTGCGGACTGGAAAGATTTAAAGGATTATATGGAAAAAAGGTGGGATGTAAGGGATGGTTTATTTAGCTTTGATAACTGTTGAAAATGTTAGATGTTAAAAATTAGGTTAAAAGGTTTTACATAATCTTAAGGAAATGAGTTACCTGTAGACATGATTATTTTATTTATTTATTTATTTATTTATTTAATTCAATTTATACCCCGCCCTCCCCGCAATGCGGGCTCAGGGCGGCTTACATAGGGGCAAACGCCAATATAAAACATAATTAAAACCATTTAAAATCCAACAGTACAAAACATTCATAACGAGTTACTGACTAAAGTGCTCTAGGTGTTCTACATGAAATTTCAGAGATGGCATATTTGAACTGTTCAGCATTGTCTGCTCCAGGGAAGCATTGATGTTCCCTCATCCAGATGGAATAATGATGATGGTAGTGGCGGCTCCTACTCATACGCCTGGTGGAAGAGCTCCGTCTTACAGGCCCTGCGGAACTGCACAAGGTCCCGCAGGGCCCGGATCTCCTCCGGGAGCTCGTTCCACCAGATAGGAGCCGCCACCGAGAAAGCCCTGGCCCTGGTAGCGGCCAGCCTGGCCTCTTTGGGACCTGGCACTACCAGGAGATGTTGGGTCCCGGACCGAAGTGCTCGCGGGGGTATCGGAAGCGAAAAAACTTAACAATTGGACAGGAGGTTGGAGCACTGTGGGAAGCCGAAAGGGGGGGGGGAAGGGAGGAAGGGGGGGATGGGATAAAATTCAATGTGATGAGTAATGTTTGAATATGTTTATCATATCCTAATAAAGTTGTTTAAAGAAAAAACAGTGTGTTTTCACATCGGTGCGGAATTTTTATCCCTGCAACCTGCAGCTGCACTGTTAGCTTGCCTGAGTCCCCCCCCCCAAAAAATGCACAACATAACATATTTTAAAATGAATACATAAATTATTCACGTTTCTTTGTTTCTAAGTGAGGCCCATCAAGCTGGTGAAAGGCTTACAGCAGGTGGACGTCCACGAGAAGGAGTGTGCCACATTTGAGGTGGAACTGTCGCACGAGAACGTGGAGGCCACCTGGATGAAAGACGGCTTGAGGCTGAAATCACAGGACAACTGCCGGATCGGCGTCCAGGGGAAGAAGCATTCGATGACTCTCTCTTCCCTGGCACTGGAGGACTCGGGAATTGTCTCCTTCAAGGCCGAAAGTGTTCACTCGACAGGCAGACTGAATGTGACAGGTGAGCGTCCGCTGCTGTCTTCCGGAACTCTGTTTCCACTATGGATGTCTGAATTAGGGTTAGCCTGTCCTTTTGGATATCTAGCACCTGAACCTGGTGAATGATCAGTAATCAATGGAGTGTCTACAGAAAGGGAGTGATACGTAGATTCTACTTAGTGCCTGATAGTAGCTGGGCTGCGGTATTCTGTACCAACTGAAGTTTTGGAGTGGTTCGCTCCTGTACCTTGTTTTTGACATATCCAAAGCATTACGCTCCAATCTGTGCACGAGTCAGTTGGTTTAGATACTCAGTAAGCAAAATCAGGATCGGGCACAGTACTGGGTTCAGTCACAAAGTTAGAACATGAGAAGCCATGTTGGATCAGGCCAGTGGCCCATCCAGTCCAACACTCTGGGTACATTCAGATGGGGCGTTTCAGCCGGCATAAACTGCACAAGTTCCAACCGTTGCAATTTATGCCGGCTGAAACGCAATCACACTTACCTCCTGTCTGCGGAGCCCATTGCTGTATGCCCGTTCACACACAGCGGGCGTCGGTGGTTTGTTTTTTTAACTCAGTTTGAGCATGCGCATAGGCAGCCATCCACAGAATGGCGATCTTCGCGCATGCGCAAAACGCCCCGTCCCAAAAAGCATGCCCTGAAGAGAGGACTTACCTTTAAAGTTTAAAGAGTAAACTGCCCTCCCTGAGGTCTCGGACTCCTCTAAAACGTTAAACTAAGGACCTTTTCTTTTTTTAAAAAAACAAACGCCGGGGCGAACCTTCGCCCAAGCGCATATCGCCGACCTAAAAAAAAAATGGCGGGCGAAAATCGGAAGCCTCGGGCTTCCGAACGGAAGTGGCTCTACAACGGTGGAGAGCGATCAGACGGGTGGTGGTGGTGGTAAAGCGATTACAACCGTTGCACTCAGGATACCACCACTTGGGGACCTAGTGGCAGAATACAACTGTTTAAAGCTCTTTGCAACGGTTAGGGACGGAAGGCAGATGTTCGCCGTGTGAACGCCGGTAAGTACACCGATTCCATCCGGCACCTATACCACTGTAAATGCCCTGTCTGAACGCACCCTCTGTGTCACACAGTGGCCAAAACTCAAGGGCCATCAGGAGCTCCACCAGCAGGGCCAGAACTCCAGAAGCCCTCCCACTGTTGCCCCTCAATCACCAAGAATACAGGGTATGACTGCCCCAGACAGACTGTTCCATTTATACCTTGGGGCTGAGAGCCACTGATGGACCCTTGCTCTTAACAATGTAAGAGAAGCCATGATGGATCAGGCTAATGTCCCATCCAGTCCAACACTAGGTGCCACACAGTGGCCAAAACTCAGGTGCCATCAGGAGGTCCAGCAGCGGGGCCAGAACTCCAGAAGCCCTCCCACTGTCCCCCCTCAAGCACCAAGAAGACAGAGCATCACTGGCCCCAGCCAGAGCATTCCATCTATAGTAAAGGTAAAGGTTCCCTTGCTCGAAAGCCAGTCGGATCCGACTCTAGGGTTGCGGTGCTCATCTCCGTTTCCAAGCTGAAGAGCCAGCGCTGTCCGAAGATGTTTCCGTGGTCATGTGGCCGGCATGACTCACACCAAGGCGCACGGAACGCTGTTTCCTTCCCACCGAAGTGGTACCTATTTATCTACTTGCAATGTCTTGCTTTCGAACTGCTAGGTTGGCAGGAGCTGGAACTAGAGATGGGAGCTCACTCCGTCATGCGGCACCCGGGTCCCGAACTGCTGAACTACTGACCTTCCACAGCCTGCAGTTCAGCGTCTTAACCACTTGAGCCACCGCAGCTAACAGCCACCCATGGATCTCTGCTCCATATGTATATCCTGCCTCCTCTTGAAGCTGTCTCTGCTATAAGAGTTATCAGCTCAGGCTCAAACTGGATGTTACATTTGAGATGGGTTGTGAGCAATGCTCCCTCTAAGCTGTGGAGTCTTGTGAGCAAAAACTCTACCTTGTGAGCTACTGGCATTAAAGTGGTGAGCGAGCAGTTTGGCTGCTGCATAAATTAGTTTGCTCTGGAGCCGTCCTTCCTGGGCGAAGACAAAAATGTGTGAGCCGGAGGCTAAAAAACTGTGAGCTAGCTCACACTCACTCAGCTTAGAGGGAACACTGTTTGGGACATGGGTGCCCTTCCCGACACGGAAGAAGCAGTCTGACTGTTTGGCTGGGCAGGTGTTCCCTTCCTCCTTTGGGGGGCAGTGCCAGAGTGGGGTGGGGGTTGGGCCCTTTTCCAGGGCCGTTTCTTCCCCCCAGTCTGCCCCTAGTGTTTATTTGGAATCTTCATATTTCAACCCTGCTTGTCAAGGGTTGCTAGGCGGTGCCTAGCAACTGGTGGGAGGTTTGAGGCTGTGGACAGGGGTGGACTTGGGACATTGCGTGTGCTGCTTTGTCACTAAACCATAGAGTTTCCAGTGATTCCTAGAGCTACCCTACATAATTTCTGTTTCCCCCCCAGAACTGATGTAGCAAATTACATTACACCAATGCTTTTTTAAAAAAGGTTTTCTCCCACCATGACTTTTTAATATATATATAGTTTATTTATCTATTTTCAAAAACAAAATTACAAAAAAACCCACAAATTCTTAATACAGAATATACTTTGGAGATTCTTTACACATCTTTTTCTATCCATCTATCTAATTTTTGCCATCTTTTTTTAAACACATTTTCTTCTTTTGCCAACAGTATCATATTTAGTTTTATATAAAAATGGAATCTTTAACTATGTTATGTAGGAATAAGAGGATGTATCCTAAGAATAAAATTGTTTAAGCAAAAAAAAATTGATGAAACAGTATCATATTTAGTTTATCCATTTCTTTAATTTCCATAATTTTTATAATCAACTCTTCTCTACCTGGTATTTTTTCTGATTTCCAGCATTTAGCTAAAATAATTCTAGAAATCTTAAGTATATACATTATTATGCACAAATCATTATATTTAATCCCATCTGGCAACATATTGAGCAGATATATTTCTGGTTCTAGCTTCAGATCTATTTCTACTATTTCTACTATTAGTTGCTGTATGCTTTTCCAAAATTTAGCCAGTTTCTCACACCTCCACCAAATGTGGAAATAAGATCCAATATTTTTCTTGCACCTCCAGCAGTTCCCTGAAACATTTTTATAACATTTTGCTATTTTGTCTGGTGATCGATGCCTCCTGTAAAACATTTTAAAGATGTTTTCTTTGTAGGATGTAGCCCTTAAAATTTTTGCTGATTTCCACATTTTAGCCCATTTCTCCACCTTTATATTATAACCCAAATCTTTCATCCACAACCTCATACATGGTTCTATTGTTTCTTCCTTCGTTTCTTCGTTTAGAAGGAAGTTATACAGTTTTTGTTCTCCCACCATGGCTTTTGAGCAGCGGCAGGCAAGAAGGCCTTCTTCCGTAGTGTGAGGTCGGGCAGCCCTAGTATTTCAGTGGGGAGGCTATAGCGAATGTAGCTCCCCCCACCCCCAACACACACTGTGACTGGAAGGCTGCACCTCCTAGACATAAGACAGGCCCTGAAGCCACGTGGAACAGGAGGTGGTAACATGAACATTACCTTTGCAAACTCAAAATAACGCCATGTTGCCTCCCAATAGCGGTGGGGGAGCAGGAACACTCTGGCTCCTCCTACTGGAGCAAAGCACAAATACACATTTGTGGGCCTTCGAAGTTGCGGATCAAAAGCTCGTTTGGTGTAGTGGTTAAGTGCGCGGACTCCAATCTGGGAGAACCGGGTTTGATTCCCGACTCCTCCACTCGCACCTGGCTGGATGACCTTGGGCAAGCCGTAGTTCTGATAAGAGCTGTTCTTGAAAAAGAGCAGTTTCTGTCAGAGCTCTCTCAGCCCCACCTACCTCACAGGGTGTCTGTTGTGGGGAGGGGAAGGGAAAGGAGTTTGTAAGCCGCTCTGAGACTCCTTTGGGTAGTGAAGGGCGGGGTATAAATCCAATCTCTTCTCTTCTTCGATACTGAGAAATGCCATTTTGCTATGTGTTTGCGTGGCCAAGCAACAGTCTCTAAAACCCGATCATTCATACCTCTGTTTATTGTCTTCCGTTTCCTTTGGCAGAACGGCCGGTAAAGATAACCAAGCCCTTAGCAGACGTCAAAGTTCAGCACAAGGAGGACGTGACCCTTGAGTGTGAAGTCTCCAGGACTAACGCAAACGTGAAGTGGCGGAAGGTACTGATTTTATCAGCAAGGCGTCTCCTACTCCCCCCCCCCGCCCCTAGGCATTTCGGGTGGTTCTCGCGGCTGGGCTATTTTTGGGTGGGAACGCACAGGAACGGAGTTCCGGCTGGCTCCCAAGTTGGCCACGCCCAGCAGGAACTCATTAGCATAATAGGCCACACCCAACAGCAGAAACTCATTAGGATTGGCTATATTAGGGGTGTGTGGCCTAACATGCAAAGGAGTTCCTGCTACAAAAAAAAGGCCCTGGGTTTGGACAACAAACAAGGTAAAAAGAATAAGAAGCAAAAGGTGGGTGTGGCCTAATATGCTAATGAGCTGTGGTGTCAGGGGTGTGGCCTAATATGCTAATGAGTTTCTGCTGTTGGGTGTGGCCTATTATGCTAATGAGTTCCTGCTGGGATTTTTCTACAAAAAGAGCCCTGGTTCTCGCACACATTTTCTTGCAATTATAAAAGATGCCAAAGCTAGGCAGCCAATAGAGGGGGGAAATATTTATTTATTTATCAAATTTATACCCCACCCGCCCCGCTGAAGCAGGCTCAGGTCGGCTTCGGGAAGATTGAAACACAGCCATGGGTAGCTGTGGGTAGCCATGTGAGGTGGGTAGCTGTTATGTATTCGTTTATTGATACTGCCTATTGATCACGTGTGATTCGATAAAACCTGTAGTCACTTACGTGCGAGGCTTATGTAACCTAAACGGGATATTGCTTAGGGAAAACAAGCCTGCGCTTCAGACACAAACTCCACTGACTCTGTGTATCCTGAAAGATGCAACAGGCTTGGTCGGTGTCGGGAAGCAGACCAATCCAAACGAACCCTGACTTCGGCGGGAACAATTCCCATTGGTCCCAAGCACTATTATTTCATTGGTTGTTATCTATTTTAGAGGTGTGGTTTTTTACCACTTCAAAACGTATAAAAGTTAGCTTGTTCTGTGTTGCGTCGTCCTGTGTTATGAGTTGCATAAAGAAATCACCTTGTTTAAGAGCTGCCTCGATCTCTGTTCATTAGTAGCCATGTTAGTTTGAAGCAATAGAACAAAACATGAGTCCAGTGGCAGCTTTAAAATTAACAAAGGCCCCGTTCACACGGCAAATTTGCCACGAGAGAGCCACGGATGCCGGGCGGATTATCCGTGCATGATCACACCGCCACATCTGGCAAGTGTAGCGCACCCGTGGCTTCCTGCCAAAAACCCGTAGTTAAAAAATACCTGCAAACAAGTCCTAGCAACTGGTTTGCCACAGGCTGCTGACGGACTTGGTTGGTGTGCTCGCGCTGGCGCGCAGCTATCCCCTTCAGCTGTCATCTTTGCCGCGGACGCCGACTGATGAAACCCCGCTGCACCGCCGTCGCGTCTGATTGCATAATCGCGGATCAAACTGCGACGGCGCAAATAGCCACACCTCCCCCCCCCCGTGTTATCCGGCCTTTGTGACCGGCGCCAAAGTTAATTTTGCGTGCATGCACACGAAAGCTTATACCCAGAATCAGAGGTCCTTTCGTAGAAAAAGAGGTGCAGGAGCTCATTAGCATAACTGATTTGCATATGCCACTCCCCCTGACATCACCGGAAATGTGTCAGAAGGCAACACCCACCACTCAGGCTCCACTGGACTGTTTTGGATTGCTAGCCATTGGGGGGGGGACGTGCAGATCTGTCCTCGCAGAGGAGGGAGAGCTTGTACCTGAATAAAACTTGGTCTTAAAAGTGCCACTGGACTGTTTTGGACCGGGGGGCCGGGGGAGCTCTGCAACTTACCTGGCTGCTTCTTGCTCTGACTGAGGGCTGCTGGGAGCAGGGGGCGGGGCTTGTTGCATGTGCCCGCCCCCTGGGCTCTTTACTGCCAGAGCTCCGCTCCTGTGCGCTCCTACAGGAAATGACCCCTGCCCAGAATTGAACTTTGTCGGCCTTAAAGGTGCCACTGGACTCAAACGTTGTTCTATTGTTTGCATATCCAATTTGGCAAGTCATGCATGGGTGAGTGAATCCACTAAGGGTGCACCGATAAACCCTCACTGAGACCTCTTCCTTTCAGGATGGGATCGAGCTACGGCCAAGTAAAAAGCTGGTAATGATTTCCCGAGGGACAAAAAGGAGCCTCACGATACACAAGTGTGAATACGAAGACCAAGGGAAATACATGTGCGACGCCGTCGATGACAAGAGTTTGGCTACTTTGGAGGTCCAGGGTACGTTTTGGTGGGAAGGGCAAGATCTTTCTCCACACCTTTGTAAAACACGGAGGGCAGGTTTTGTTTGTGATGTGATGAATGTAGCTTTAGGGGTTGGCTTTCCAGTGCAGATCAACTTTGTGCTAAAATCAGGCTGCATCATCTGCTCATCCCTAGAAAGAAATCCTGTGTTATAATTTACTGCGGTATATGTTTTTGACTTGCAACACTTGCAAATTTGATTCCTCCCTTCTTTTTATATTGTCAATCAGCAACTCTACTACTTAATTCTTCTTGTTTGAGAGTGATTAAAATGCGGCATTCGCTCCCAGAGGATGTAGTGATGGCCACAGAAATAAATAGTTTTAAAAAAGGATTAGATAGATTCATGGAAGAGAAGTCTATCAATGGCTACTAGCCACGGTGGCTGAGGGGACCCTCCACATTCAGAGGCACTAATCCTCTGAACCCCAGAGCCAGGAGGCAACATCAGGGGAAAGCCTCGGCCTCTCTGCCCTGTTGGTGGCCCTCCAGAGAAACTGGCTGGCCCCTGTGTGAGACGTGAGGCTGGCCTGGATGGGCCCTTACTGGTCTGATCCAACAGGGCTTTTCCTGTGTTCTTATTAGGGGAAGGCCTTGGCCTGTATGCCCTGTTGCTGGCTGTCCAGAGGAACTGGTTGGCCACTGTGTATGACAGGATGCTCGACTAGATGGACCCTCCCTGGTCTGATCCAGCAGGGCTCTTCTGATGTTCTTATTTATTTATTTATATTTATTTTTGGGATTTATATCCCGCCCTATCTAACAGCTCAGGGCGGCTAACAGACGGCCATGCCGAAGTTAAAATATGCATACAACAATACAGCATAATAAAACAATGTATCCTACATAAAATTTGGTGCTCTGATAATTTACATAAAAACCAAGATGTGCGATGTCCCACACTGGCGGCCGGTTCTTCGTAGCCTGGGCGCCAGGAGAAATGTTTCCTGGCTCTATTGGGCGACATCTACCCCCACCATATGAGGTAGATGGTTAAAATCTCATTGGTGGAATAGTGGCGGCGGCGGCTCCCCCTCAAAGGCCTGGCGGAAGAGCTCCGTCTTGCAGGCCCTGCGGAACTGTACCAAGTCCCGCAGGGCCCGGAGCTCCTCCGGGAGCTCATTCCACCAGGTGGGAGCTGCCACCGAGAACGCCCTAGCCCTGGTTTGGGTCAATCTCACAGCTTGGGGGCCTGGAACTTCAAGGCGATGGAGATTCCCCGATCAAGGAAAGGCCTCAGCCTCTGCCCTGTTGTTGGCCCTCCAGAGGAACTGGTTGGCCACTGTGTGGGAAAGGGTGCTGGAGAAGATTGACAATTGGTCTGATTGTGCCAGGCCCTTTTTATGTTCTTATCCTTTGATTCCTAATCTCTTTCTCGGATCTTGCCTTATCAATTTCCATTAGTTGACATAAGCCCTTTTAACATAAGTAATGGACCACCCCTTTGTTCTGCTACAGAGCCAAGGTGGAAGTCAAGAACCATCTCTAAGAGAGGAGAATACGTACCGGCAGTGGAATTTACCACTGATAGGATCGAGAACATTTGACATAGTTCAATCAGCTGCCCATACGTATTAGTGCATGCATGTCCACCAGGATTCTCACTTTTATTATTTTAAAAATATTTAAGTCTTCATCATACACATTTTGTGAGAAAGGGAGAAAAGGTCTTTCTCGGCCTGCTCTATCCCGTGCATCATCTTGTAAACCTCGATCGTGTCACCCCTCAGCCGTGGTTTCTCCAAGCTAAAGAGCCCCGAGCGCTTTAACCTTTCTTTGTAGGGAAAAACCAACCCTTTGATCATTCTAGTTGCCCTTTTCTGCACTTTCCCCAATCCTGTAATATCCTTTCTGAGGCATGGTGTGGTGGTACCTTCCTCAATAGAGAAGTCCTGCAGCTCCTTCTCAAAAGCCATCAGAGATGTGCTTTGGTGGACCTCTTCTGGGAGACATTCTAGAACCCCAGGGCCATCATTAAAAAAATAGAAAGAAAGAAAATGCTCTGCTCCTTGACTGAAGTCAACGTGACTTCACAGAGTGATGGAGCACACAGCAATGCATGTGACACGAAGCTTAATACATGACGTTGATGGAGAGAGGTGATCTTGTGGTGTTGCAGGTCTTTTTTCTGAGTGTGAAACGGTGTAGATTGGATATAGATGGCTAATTCCAGAAGGCGTCACCTTCAAAATTAAGGATAAAAAAGAAAAGATTGACTCTGTTCTGAAAGCGAGAGAATTTTTAAGAGTCCAGCTGGGAGGGCCAGAGGAGGAAGAAAAAGAAGGGGACAGCAAGTCCAGTGGCGAACTGGACTCGGGTTCTTCTAGAGAGGACTCTCTGTCTGAGAAAGGGGTAGTAGTTCCTAAAAGTCCTTATAAGTTGCGGAAGAGACTGGACAAGTAGAAGTGAAGGCTGAAGGACTCTAAATTGTGTCTTTGAAAAATTTTGAATTGAGATGCTTTGGGGTATTTCCTGATATCAGTTAAATTTAAGATGTGGGAAAAGTTAACAGACTATGTGACTCAGTTTGTAATGAGATTAATATGATTAAGACTAGATGTGTATTCAAGCTGATCAGAAGATCACCTCTCTTGGGTTTTTAGTCAGTAGTGGGTATCTTTTCTTTATCCCCTTAAATGTAGTCCCCTCCCTTATTTCTGTTCTAGTTTGTAGTTTTAATAAAAATGCAATAAAAATTCCCCATTGGGGAGCAAAAAAAAAGAGAGAGAGAGAGATAAAGGTGATCTTGTGGTGTTGCAGGTCTTTTTTCTGAGTGTGAAACGGTGTAGATCAGTAGATAGCAGTGAAGCTGGTGAACAAAACCATCGAAGGTTCTTTCCGCATTTGCCTGTTACTCTGGATTTTCTCAGACCGATTTCACACAAGAGCTGCGCCGCGGTCGTGCCTCCCTTTCCCCCGCTTCTATTGGTCAATTTCCCACTCGAAGCCGCGCGGCCGCATTTTGACCCGCGGCTTTGCCCGATTTCCCCCGAGGTTTCGTGATCCTCCAAAAACAGGATCACGAAACTGTGGGGAAATTCGGGTGAAATCGGCGCAGCTCTTGTGTGAAACCAGTCTCAGTGTTTGAGTCGAGGCAATTTAACTCCACGGCAAAACAGCATCCAAATAGCCCAGGTCAATAGCGGGCTGAAACCGGGCTGACCACTGAAGGGAGGTAATGAAACGCAGAATGACAGAAAAACCCAGAATAAAAAGGTTGACTCCATTTTAGTGCATTGGGGGGGGGGGGGAACCCAAATTAAAAAGAAGGTTGAATTAGATTTTGGAGCAGAATTGCTTGGAGGACATTGCGGCAAGCATGGATTAAAACAGAGAGCGCAGAAAGGGCCAATGGGTATGAGCCAGAGGGCCCAGACCCTATCCATTCTTGCCACTTATTTGCTGCTACCACTTTTGTGTTTGTAACTAAAAGATGGGAGGGCACAACAGGAGATTCTAGTGTGGAGACTATTTAAACCAGGGGTGTCGAACTCATTTGTTATGAGGGCCGGATCTCGCATAAATGAGACCTTGTTGGGCCGGGCCATGTGTGTCATAAAATGTAATGCCAGGTAGCGAAGATATAAACTTTATAAAGGACACAAACACAAAGGTTTTTTTTAAATGAAAAACATGCTTGAAATATTAGCATTCTTGCAATAATTTGCTTATTTAACAGTCTCTGATAACTGACACTTCTTGCTCTGAATTAGTGCATCAAAATTTCTGTGCTGTGGCAATCAGCCCAGTGCAGGGAGCAGAAGCTTGTCTATCTACCTCTCCTGAGCGATTGAGAAAGTCTGCGAAAGCAAGCTGTAATGCAGCAGCAGCAGCAGAACTGGAGGAAGAGGCAGGAGACAGCCAGTCCCTGATAGAAGCCCTCTGGGGGCCTGATCCGGCCCACGGGCTGCATGTTTGACACCCCTGATTTAAACAAAACAAGAGAAGGAACAAGTATCTTATGATGACCCCATCTCTGTGAACCTTTAGCTCGAGATATCAAGATTGTGAAGCCCTTGGAGGACGTGGAAGTCAGTGAAAAGGAGAGCGCGTCTTTCCTCTGTGAAATCTCCCACGACGACGTACAAACCCAGTGGTACAGTAACGAAAGCAAAATCCGGGCTGGAGACAACGTCAAGCTGCGTCAAGAAGGTAGGAAGGGGAGAGGTGAAGGGTGACTGGTAGAAGGGATAAATTGGTCCCGTGTCTGATATTCATGCATTTTTAGCTGCATCAATTTCTTGTTGATGGCCCCAGAGTTATGCATTTTATTTACTTTAGTTATACCCCGCCTTTCCTCCCAATGGGGAATGGAAAGCAGCTTACATCCTCTCTTCTCCACCATTATATCATCACAGCAGCCCTGTGAGGTAGGTTAGACTGAGAGTGCCTGAATGGCCCAAAGTCACTCAGCCAAGCTTCCAAAGCAGAGTGGGAATTTGAACCTGGGTCTCCCACGCCCTAGTCTGTCACTCTAACCACTAATAATAATAAACCACTAATAATAACCACTAGAGAGTCAGTTTGGTGCAGTGGCTAAGAGCGGTGGCCTCTAATCTGGAAAACTGGGTTCAATTCCCCACTCGTCCTCCATGTGAAGCCAGCTGGGTGACCTTGGGTCAGTCACAGTTCTTTCAGAGCTATCTCAGCCCCTAAAATAACACTAGCTCGCCACCTGGTGGTGCATAATACTAAGAGCTAGAACTTGTGGCTGCCAGACAATCTCAGGATCTCCTGGCTATTCTACATACAATGCCATACAGGGCTTTTTTGTAGAAAAAGCCCAGCAGGAACTCATTAGCATAATAGGCCACACCCAGCAGCAGAAACTAATTAGCATATTAGGCCACACCCTTGACACCACAGCATATTAGAATATTAGGCCGCACCCCCATGTTACCAGAGGTGTGGTCATCCAGCCACACCCACCTTTTGCTTCTTATTCTGTTCACTTTGTTGTCAAAACCCAGGGCCTTTTTTTTGTAGCAGGGACTCCTTTGCATGTTAGGCCACACACCCCTAATGTAGCCAATCCTAATGAGTTTCTTCTGTTGGGTGTGGCCTGTTATGCTAATGAGTTCCTGCTGGGCGTGGCCAACTTGGGAGCCAGCCGGAAGTGCGTTCCTGTGCGTTCCTGCCCCAAAATAGCCCTGATGCCATACAATAATACTAACAATAACACTAACAATAACAACAACAACAACCCTAACCACGGTACCACACTAGCTGTCTTGTGCTTAGTGGATGAAAAAATTCTGCGTTTGCCTTGAATTGCAAATCCTCTTGAACTCTTTGGTACCGTTTACGGTTCTTAAATACAGTTCTGCTTTGGTGGGTGGAGGGATTTTGTCTCAGTGCTGTGTTCCGCAACTGAATCAGTCTTTCTGCTTGCAGGGAAGAGTTACGCCCTCGTCTACAAAAGCGTGGAGGTGCAGGATTCTGCAGAGATCAAGTTCATTGCGGAAACCGCGGAATCTCGAGCGCAATTGAGAGTGAAAGGTAATGATGATTATTTATTGCTATAATTTTATCCAGGGGTCGTTTCCTGCAAGAGCGCACAGGAACGGAGCCCCGGCAGTAAAGAGCCCAGGGGGCCGGGCACATGCAACAAGCCCCACCCCCTGCTCCTTCTCGCCTTCTTTCTTTTCCTCTTTCATAAGAACATAAGAGACGCCAATGTTGGATCAGGCCAAAGGCCTATCCAGTCCAACACTCTGTGTCACACAGTGGCCAGAAATACCAGGTGCCATCAGGAGGTCCACCAGTGGGGCCAGGACATTAGAAGCCCTCCCACTGTTGCCCCCCCCCCCCTAATGTTTAGCTGAAAACTCTTTTGATTTAATTTCAACCCATTGGTTCTGGTCCAACCTTCTGGGGCAACAGAAGCCCAGGGGGCGGGCAAATGCAACAAGCCCCACCCCCTGCTCGCAGCAGCCCTCAGTCAGAGCAAGAAGCAGCCAGGTAAGTTGCAGAGCGCCCCCCCGGCCCCCCAGTCCAGTGGTACCTTTAAGACCAAGTTTTATTCAGGTACAAGCTCTCCCTCCTCTCTGAGGGCAGATCTGCATGTCCCCCTCCCCCACTAGCTAGCAATCCAAAACAGCCCAGTGGCGCCTGAGCGGTGGGTGTTGCCTTCTGATACACTTCCGGTGATGTCAGGGGGCGTGGTATATGCAAATGAGTTTTGCAAATGAGTTGTGCTAATGAGCTCCTGCATAACTCATTAGCATAACTTATTTGCATATGCCATACCTCCTGACATCGCCATGAGTGTGTCAGAAGGCAACACCCACCACTCAGGTGCCACTGGGCTGTTTTGGATTGCTATCTAGTGGGGGAGGGGGACACGCAGATCTGCCCTCAGAGAGGAGGGAGAGCTTGTACCTGAATAAAACTTGGTCTTAAAGGTACCACTGGACTGGGGGGCCGGGGGGGCGCTCTGCAACTTACCTGGCTGCTTCTTGCTCTGACTGAGGGCTGCTGGGAGCAGGGGGTGGGGCTTGTTGCATTTGCCCGCCCCCTGGGCTCTTTACTGCCGGAGGTCCACTCCTGTGCGCTCCTGCAGGAAATGACCCCTGCTTTTGGCAACAATAAGGGCGTGGAGGGTCCATTTTCATAGACCATCATTTAGCCTCGAGGAGACAAGCATCTTAAATAGGGTTACCAGATTATCTCTTTTTATAGGACATGTCCTCTTTGTGTGTGTGTGTGTCTGTTCTCTTTTGGGCTATTTTGCCTTGACTTGGATGGCCCAGGCTAAGCCGACCCCATCAGATCTTGGAAGCTAAGCAGGGTCGACCCTGGCTAATATTTGAATGGGCGACGACTTCCAAGGAATACCAGGGTCGTGACCAATGTTCCTTCTAACCTGTGGAGTCTTGTGAGCAAAAATCCCACTTGGTGAGCTACTGGCATTAAAGTTGTGAGCAAGCGATTTGGCTGCTGCATAAATTGGTTTGCTCTGGAGCCCTCCTTCCTGAGCAAAGACAAAAATGTGTGAGCCGGAGGCTAAAAAGCTGTGAGCTAGCTCACACTAACTCAGCTTAGAGGGAGCGCTCGTGACACAGAGGCAGGCAATGGCAAACTACCTCTGAAATATCTCTTGTCTCAGAAACAAGCTTAGCTCACCACCTAGTGGTGCATAACGCTAAAGAGCTAGAACTTCTGGCTGCCAGACAATCTTAGGATCTCCTGGCTATGCTTCACACATTATTATTATTATTATGGGCTCTTTTTTAAAAAAACTGATAAACATGTCCTATTTTGGAGTTGGAAGGTTGGGAATATCCCTCGTTAGTAGCAATTATCACTGCTTAAATAGTAGCGGTATTTAACATGAGATTTGCCATAGGGATCACTTGTCTGAAGTAGTCGGGCAGTAAATTTTTAAAGAGAAAATATTACTGACCTAATCTGAAGAAGTGAGCAGTGAGTCGCGAAAGCTCCTCCCCTGCCACAAATGTTGTTAGTCTTGAAGGTGCTACTGGACACCAGTTTGGTTTGAGAGCCAGTTTGGTGTAGTGGTTAAGTGTACGGACTCTAATCTGGGAGAACCGGGTTTGATTCCCCACTCCTCCACTTGCACCTGGCTGGATGACCTTGGGCAAGCCATAGTTCTGATAAGAGCTGTTCTTGAAAAAGAGCTGTTTCTGTCAAGAGCTCTCTCAGCCCCACCTACCTCACAAGGTATCTATTGTGGGGAGGGGAAGGGAAAGGAGTTTGTAAGCCTCTCTGAGACTCCGGGGGAAGGGCAGGATATAAATCCAATCTCTTCTCTTCTTTTCTACGGCTACTGACCTAATCTGTGTGAGCCTTAGAACTCTCTACATCTCTACACAAGCTTGAACTGTTGTGATGGTTTTCATTACTGTTGTCGAATGTTCAGTCTTTTAAAACAAATCTTCTCCTTTAGAACTGCCCGTAAAGATTATAAAACCTCTCCGCATCAAGATCGCTCTCGAGAAACACCGGGGCTTTCTGGAGTGCCAGGTGTCCCGCCCCAATGCTGAGGTCACATGGTACAAGAACAACCAAGAGATCTTTGCAAGCCAGAAGTATGAGATTGTAAGCGACGGGGTCTTCCGGAAGCTGATCATCAATGACACGGAGTTTGATGACGAGGATATTTACACCTGTGACGCCATCGACGATCAATGCAGTGCTCAGTTCTACGTGGAAGGTATCTCCCATTTCTTGGCTAGGCAGGGGTCATTTCCTGCAGGAGCGCACAGGAGCGGAGCTCCGGCAGTAAAGAGCCCGGGGGGCGAGCACATGCAACAAGCTCCACCCCCTGCTCCCAGCAGCCCTCAGTCAGGGCAAGAAGCAGCCAGGTAAGCTGCAGAGCCCCCCCCGCCCCCCCCAGTCCAAAACCGTCCAGTGGCACCTTTAAGACCAAGTTTTATTCAGGTACAAGCTCTCCCTCCTCTGTGAGGACAGATCTGCATGTTCCTCCCCCCCCCACCACAATAGCTAGCAATCCAAAACAGTCCAGTGGAGCCTGAGCAGTGGGTGTTGTCAGGGGGTGTGGCATATGCAAATAAGTTATACGAATGAGTTATGCTAATGAGCGCCTGCACCTCTTTTTCTATTGAATGACCCCTGCTAGCAAGTAAGGATGGAGCCCATGAAACAGAGAGCACGCCCTTTGCATCTGCATTGTGTAACAGCCAAGAGGACTACTGGCTTTCTGGCAGGGCTGGTTGAAAGTATTTTATCCCCCCCCCAAGAGAGGTCTACCCTGACCTTGATGGCTCAGAATGGCCGATCTTAAGTACTGGGACGTGGGAGCGAGAGAGAAGTCCAGGGTTGCTATGGGGAGGCAGGCAGTGGCACACCACCTCTGTGTACCTCTTGCTTTGACCTGGGTGGCCCAGACTAGCCTTAGCTCATCGGATCTTGGAAGCTAAGCAGGGTTGGTCCTGGTGAGTACTTGGATGGGAGACCACCGAGGAAGTCCAGGGTTGCTACGCAGAGGTAGGCAGTTGTCAGCGAGCTGCCACCTCTTTGCTGGGTCGCCTCACGTCCCTTCCTTCCCCCCCCCCCCTATCTTCTGTTGTTGAAGTGTTTTCTCTGTTAGGCATCTGCTGCAACCAAGGTCGCCAGCTGGTGAGAAGTAAGAGTTATGTCTTCGCGCTCATGCTTGTTTAGCTTTACCCGTGTAAAAAGAACTTGTGTTTAAAAAACCGGGCGTTACTTTCTCATGTAACTTGGCGCCCTTTCTAATCTCCCCGTTTCCAGCGGGAAGTAGGACCATTAGTCCAAACCTTGTTCAAAATCCCTTTATTATACCTGTACTGCTGACAAACGTCATTCCAATCAATTTGTTAGATCCCTAAGCATGAGAATAGATCCACGTTTAAAAGTAAAGCAAGATTTATTTTAAAGACATGGTTGATCACGAACATACAGAAATTGATTGGAATGACGTTTGTCAGCAGTACAGGTATAATAAAAGGATTTTGAACAAGGTTTGGACTAATGGTCCTACTTCCCGCTGGAAACGGGGAGCTTAGAAAGGGCGCGAAGTTACATGAGAAAGTAACGCCCGGTTTCCTAAACACAAGTTCCTTTCACACGGGTAAAGCTAAACAAGCATGAGCGCGAAGACATTGAGGCGACCCAGCAAAGAGATGGCAGCTCGCTGACAGCAGTGTTTATCTCTCACCTTGACCTGATTGGCCCAGACTAGCCTTATCTTGTTAGATCTCGGAAGCTAAGCAGGGTCGGCCTTGGTCAGCATTTGGATGGGCGACCAGGTACATAAAAACATCAGAAGAGCGTTCTGGATAAGACCAATAGTCCATCTAGTCCAGTATCCTGAGACTGAGAGCCAGTTTGGTGTAGTGGTTAAGTGCGCGGACTCTAATCTGGGAGAACCGGGTTTGATTCCCCACTCCTCCACTTGCACCTGGCTGGATGACCTTGGGCAAGCCATAGTTTTGGCACAGCTGTTCTTGAAAAAGAGCAGTTTCTGTTAGAGCTCTCTCAGCCCCGCCGACCTCACAGGGTGTCTGTTGTGGGGAGGGGAAGGGAAAGGAGTTTGTAAGCCGCTCTGAGACACCTTTGGGTAGAGAAGGGCGGGGTATAAATCCAATCTCTTCTTCTTCTTCTTCCTGCCTCAAATAGTGGCCAGCCTTTTTCTTCCCGTCAGCCACCAGGGCTAGTAGCCATTGATATACCTATCCTCCGTTAATCTATCTTAATGGCCCTTTCAAAACGTTCTGCCTCTTGTTTAGGGCACTTTCGCACACACTGAACAATGCACATTCAGGTCCTTTCCGCACTTGGATCTCATCCCTGATTTTATCAGAATTCAACTTGCAACACAAAGGTCCTTTCCGCACTAGACTTTAAATCCTGGTTCAACCCTGTCGCTGAATTTACCTTCTACGCCACACGCGCGTTCACCCCTGTGATTATCTCGGGGTATTCTTTGTTTCCACATTACATTGAGGTCACCCCAGTTTTGCCCCACACTTGTCCTGGGATAAACGGATGCTGTTACAACCAGGGATAAATGCAAGGTGTTGTGTCGCGAGTTGAACTCTGATAAAACCAGGGATGAGATCCAAGTGCAGAAAGGACCAACACCTTGCATTTATCCCTGGTTATAACAGCATCCATTTATCCCGGGACAAGTGTGGGGCGAAACCGGGCTGACCTCAATGTAGTGTGGAAACAAAAAATACCCCGAGATAATTATAGGGGTGAACTCGCGTGTAGTGTAGAATATAAAAATACTCCAAGATAATTATAGGGGTGAGCTCGCGTGTAGTGTAGAATATAAAAATACTCCAAGATAATTATAGGGGTGAACTCGCGTGTAGTGTAGAATGTAAGTCTGGGGACAGGGTCGAATCAGGATTTAAGGTCTAGTGCAGAATCACCCTCAACATACTTTAGCTATCAATTGTGAGCAAATGTTGCCATTTCACACAGTAAAATCCAGTTGCAAAGTGGATTGAAAGTGAATTGAAGGTGCATTATTCAGGGTTTGTAACAGCACCATGATTAGAGTCGATGAGACAGCTCTGTTCCTTCCCACTCTCTCTTGGTCTCTCTCTGGTCCTCTCTGCACTTCGATCAACTCGGGACACAATACCTTGCATTTATCCCTGGTTATAACAGCATCCGTTTATCCCGGGACAAGTGTGGGGCGAAACTGGGGTGACCTCAATACAACGTGGAAACAAAAAATACCCCAAGATAATTACAGGGGTGATTTTGAGTGTAGAGTAGAATGTAAAAATACCCCAAGATAATTACAGGAGTGAACTCATGTGTAGTGTAGAATGTAAGTTCAGGGACAGGATTGAACCAGGATTTAAGGTCTAGTGCAGAAAGGACCTCTCTCTCTCTCCCTCCCTCCCTCTCCTTCCCTCTCTCCTTCCCTCTCTCCCTCCCTCTCCCTCTCTTTCTCTCCTTCTCCCTCTCCCTCTCTCTCTGATAGAGTACTTGATAGAGTAAGAAGAGCCCTGCTGGATCAGACCAATGGTTCATCTAGTAAAGTATTCCATCTCACATGATGGCCAAACAATTCTTCTGGACAGCCAACAACAGGGCAAAGAGGCCAAAGCCTTCCCCATATGTTGCCTCCTGGCTCTGCGATTCAGAGAATTAGTGCCTCTGAATGTGGAGGTTCCCCTCGGTCACCATGGCTAGCAGCTGTTGATTGACTTATCCTCCATGAAACTATCTAACCCCCCTTTAAAGCTGTTTCTTCCTGTGGCCATCACTACATCCTCTGGCAGCGAATTCCACATTTTTATCACTCTCTGTGTAAGGTAGTATTTCCGGTGTAAAATCGATGATAGCCTATGATAAAGCATTTAACAGTGGGCCAGATCCAGAAGTTCTATTCATTCTGCTAACGGCGGAGCGTTCCCCCAGTGCAGGGAGTCGAATCTTGTAGAAGAGCCATGATCCGCCACTGACAACTCCTGGTATCAAAGGAAAGATCCATCTTTAGCTAAACGGAACCGTCAGAGCCCATGCCGAGTCTAGATCTCCCGGCAGCAGCAGGCCGTTAACTTCCCTCTCTTCTTCATTTCCGCTTCTCTTCAGAGCAATCAATAAACATCGTGAGGGAGCTGAAGGACGTGGAGGTAACAGAGCCAGCGGAAGCCAGGTTCGAGTGCGAGATCTCCATCCGGTCCGTCAGGCCCCCCAAGTGGTCTCTCCGCGGAGAGCTCCTGCAGCCCGGCAAGGACGTCGTGATAGAGCAAGAGGGGACCGTCCACCGCCTCATCCTGAAGAAGACCGACGTGGACATGACGGGCACCATCCAGTTTGCCCTTGGCAAAGCGAAGTCCTTGGCAAACTTGGTCGTGAAAGGTATGTGGCTCGAAACAGAATTGGCTTTCGGGGTGTCTGCTCCCGAGAATGTTACGTTACCTAGAGCAAAAACCCCCGAAGAGCAGTCATCTTGGATCCAGCCGTATTGGATCCAGGTGTCCTTGGAAGGTCTACCAACAAGGCAAAGAGATCAAGACTTCCCTGGGTTTTGCCCTTCGGGACTGGTATTCAGAGGAGACTGTGAACATGGAGGTTCTGTGTAATCTTTCATGGTGAATAGCCATTGATGGAGCTCTCCTCTGTGAATTTGTCTAATCCTCTTTTACCAGTAAAACAGTAAATCACCATGTACAAATAAACAATATAAGTTGATTTTTATCTGCAATGTTTTAGAATTCCGTTATAAACAAAATTACAACCATAACACTATAATATGCAATACAAAGCTTAGCAGTACATATAGAATACTACAGTACTAGTTTCAGACAAACGACGGAGTTCTAGTACACTATCCGTTTGCGAGCCCTTCTTCAGGTTTGTCATTCTGTACTTATATCTTCATTAGAATGAAGTGCTGCAAGCTGCAATGGAGCGTCACATGCTTAATAACCAAAAACATAAAATTTACTCTAATATAGAGGAGCATTTTACAATTTATAAACTCACCCATATTTCAGAATGCTAATTCTTATACAATTTTTTGATGTACGCTACAATGCTTATTCTAGAAAAAAGCAGACAAGCACAATGAGTATTTCACAGTTACTGGCTACATTACACCGTGGTCCTGTTTGTTGTAATAATCCTCTTTTTACAGCAGGTCTTCAGAGAGGTGGCGTTAACTTTTTCCTAATCAAACTGAACAGTTAATTAAAGTTAGCTAAAGGAATGGCCATCACTGAATCCCACAACAGTGAATGCCAAAATCCTTCTTTTGAGTGAAGAGAGAGTTCCTTTTGTCTGCCCTGGATCTACTGAGCCAGCGTGGTGTAGTAGTTAAGAGTGGAGGACTCTAATCCGGAGAACCACTGATGGATCTCTGCTCCATATGTTTATCCATAAGAACATAAGAGAATCCAATGTTGGATCAGGCTAATGGCCCATCCAGTCCAACACTCTGTCACACAGTGGCCAGAACTACCAGGTGCCATCAGGAGGTCCACCAATGGGGCCAGGAAACTAGAAGCCCTCCCACTGTTGCCCCCCCCCAAGCACCAAGAATACAGTGCATCCCTTGCCTCAGATGTAAGAACATAAGAGAAGCCAATGTTGGATCAGGCCAATGGCCCATCCAGTCCCACACTCTGTCACACAGCTTCCACAGAGTAGACCCCAATCCCTAAAATGTAATGCTAGAATAAATATGTACATGCTTTAAACAATTTAAGATGCCACAAAAACTTTGTTTGTTTTACCTACCTGCCTTTTTGTGTTGCAAAAATACGCGTCGTTTCCCCAAGTCTGAAATCAAATGATGCATCTTTGAACTTAATATCCTCTCTGTAGATCTCCAAGTGACCATTACCAGACCCCTAGAAGATAAGGTTGTTCTGGAAACTCATTCAGTTGTCCTCTCCTGTGACTTCAAGCCTTCGCCAAAGACTGTGGAATGGTATAAAGACCACACTCTCATTGAGCCTTCGGAGAGGTTTAAACCAAAGAGAGATAAGAATATGGCAGAACTCAAGATCTTGAGGCTCAATATCGGAGACTCTGGTGTCTACAAATGCAAAGCTGGGAGTGCAGAGACCAAAGCCAAGCTCTCTGTCTTGGGTATGTGCTTTCGACTAAACTCCCCGTGCTTTTGTGCAGAAAGAGAATTGTGCCGTTTTGTGACGTGCACCCTTAACATGAAAACAGAAACAGAGTAAATTATGCTTCCTTTCCAAATTCAACCTTGACTTTTATGCATCTTTTACATTTACCAATCTGGGATATATTTTTTTGCATTTGCGGACCACAAACAGTACCTTAAGATATGGTCTGAAGATAAAAAGAATATCAAAAACGATACAACAGAGCTGGAAAAAAAATAAAAAAGAGGGCAACCTAGATGATTAAGGGGTTGGAGCGCCTTCCCTATGGGGAAAGGTTGGAGAATCTGGGACTTTTCAGTTTAGAAAAGATCTGACTATGGGAGAGACATGATAAAGGTTTATAAAATTATACACATGGTAGAGAGAGAAAAATAATGCAGTCCTATGCAACGGAGCTGCGGTGGCTCAAGTGGTTAAGATGCTGAACTGCAGGCTGTGAAAGGTCAGTAGTTCAGCAGTTCGAGACCGGGTGCCACATGACGGAGTGAGCTCCCGTCTCTAGTTCCAGCTCCTGCCAACCTAGCAGTTCGAAAGCAAGACATTGCAAGTAGATAAATAGGTACCACTTCGGTGGGAAGGTAACAGCGTTCCGTGCGCCTTGGTGTTTAGTCATGCCAGCCACATGACCACGGAAATGTCTTCGGACAGCGCTGGCTCTTCAGCTTGGAAACGGAGATGAGCACCGCAACCCTAGAGTCGGATTCGACTGGCTTTCGAGCAAGGGAACCTTTACCTTTACCTTTATGCAACGTTACTCCAATTTAAGTCAATTGAAGCCAGTGAGTTTAGACTGCATAGGATTGCATCGTAAATGTTTTGTGGAAATTGTGATGGGACGAGAAGGAGGGTTGGAGAAGGGAACCTGTGGAGTGATGTGGGGAGTCTTTCATGAAAAGGAAAGGGGATCTCTTAGGGCAACATTAAAGGGGTGGAGTTCAAAAAGAGGTTGAAGCTGAGCTACTGCAGAAGTTCCTTTTGCTTGCTGCCTGGTCTCATTTGGTCTTTTGATTCTGTGAGATAACTGCGTATTTATCCCAAAAAAACTACTTTCATGCATGGAAAGGAGGGGGTGCCGGACACCAAGAAACTTTGCAATATGCCAAAGCATTTATCAGCTTCGGGAAATAACACACTGTGAAATATCATTCTGTACCT
>NW_015174356.1:70687-78063 GCF_001447785.1 Gekko japonicus
TGGAAATCGAAGAGGAGAGCTGTGCCGTTTTCATCTGTGAGCTGTCCGAGGACAACGAGGAAGTGGAATGGTTCCTCAACGACACACATCTTTACCCCAACAACTTCAACGAGATCAAGTGCGTGGGCAAGTGTCATTCCCTGACACTGAAACATGTCATGCCAGAAGACGCAGGGACGGTGACAGTCAAGGTGCAGAAGCGGTTCTCTGAGAGTGCCCGACTGAAGGTGAAAGGTGAGCCCCCCTTATTAGGGATGGGCACAAACTACAGAATTGCCATTCAGTTCAGTTCGTGGTTTGTGAGAGAACCACGAACCGAACCACAACCCCACGAATCAGTTGGTTCGCATGCGAACCAAACTGGATTCGTGAGGTTCGTGCCTGAAACAAGTGAACTGCGGGGGCAGCATGCCCCCATGGCTCAGTTATTTGAGGTTGTATTACTTGCCTGCCTCCCTTTGTGGAATTCAAGGTGGCTTACACTATGAATAAAACATTGTGTTTTTTTTTTAAAAAAACTCCCAACGAAAACAGGCATTATAAGACCCATAAAATGTCACAATCTAGAAACTCCAATTGGTACCAACCTCATGGGTTTCAGCTGAGCACACTGGAGATCGAACCTGGGAGCTCCTGCATGCCCAGCAGATGCTCTACCACTGAGCCACAGCCCCTGTTTTAATGTTTTTTTTATGTGCACCACCTTGGGAACCTTGATCGGGTGGAGTGGTGGTGTAAGAATGTTTTAACTGAATAAATAAAATAAAGGCTGGCCATGACACGTAGCCAAAGGGCTGCCCTTCAAGCTCCGTTCAACTTGTGTCGCCAGTTGGATATGAACCACCGTTTCGTTAAGTTGGATCTAAGTCCCCGGTTTTTCTTCCTCACTGCAATATATCTCTCCTTATATATAATTGAATAGTGGGTGCCAAAGTTCTAATTCTAAAATGCACTCCCTTAGTGTATGGCTGATGACACTGCTCCTCAGCATATATCGCCACGAATCAGAAGGCAAAGCCCAGGTCCCACCCACACCACAACTGCTGCGACAACCTGGTCTTTTGCATTTGGAAGCTGATTGGACTTCACTCCATTCCACACCTCAAACTCTCCCCCCCCCCGCAAGGCAGTTGGAATGTCAGTTGCATATGGAACCTGCTGTATTCTGGTGGTGTGCAGGTCCCAGGTTCATGTTTCAAAAGCAGACTGACACTGTTTGCCCAAAGCCAGAGCACTCTCCCAGAGCCTCTTTCTAGATCTCGTTGTATTTATTTCCACAACGGGCCTTATTTCTAGTGTATATATATTTTAGAGAAGCCCGCCGTCTTCATGAAATCGCTAGATGACGTCGTCGGGGAGGAACGTGGTACAGTCACTCTGGAGTGCGAGGCCTCCAAGCCAAAGGTCAAGCCCGTCTGGAAGAAGGAGGGTGTTGAACTCTCCCCCGGAGACAAATACGAGATGCTGCAGGCCGGGAAGACGCTGGGCCTCACCATCCACAACCTGAGCAAGAGCGATGCTGGCTTGTATACGTGTGACCTCGGCACCGAGGTCGCCAAGTCAAAAGTCAGTGTTCAAGGTAGGGATCGGGAAATCGGGTAACCCCGGAATGGTAGGGTTAGGGGAGCAACATAAAAAACTCATTATGTCACACACTGTTTTGCAGGTGATTGAGAATTTGGATTCGGCTCAGCCTAAGTCCAACCAGCTGAGGTGCTTTATGGAGTTTTATTAAGAATAAACTCTAAAACAGTTAACTCACAAACTCTCGTTGTTGTCATTAGCCATTCAGTCGTGTTTGACTTTTGGCAATTCTATGGGCCAGCTCTCTCCACATTTTCCAGTCTTGTACCATTTCTTTGAGTCTTTCCGTGCTCAGGCTGGTGGCGACTTCTATGGTGTCTAGCCACCATGTTCTTTGGCAGCCAGGTTTTGCCGCTAACCAATCCAAGCATAATTGCTTTTTCTAGTGAGTTCTGCCACATGACATGGCCGAAATAAGTCAGTTGCAGATTTGTGATTTTTTTCCTCCCAAAGGCATGCCTGGTTTTATGCGCTCCACTACTTGCTTGTTTGTCACCTTTGCTGTCCAAGGAATGCGTATGCTCTGCCCTACACAAAGCGAGCTGAAAGAAATAACCGCCGAGAGGAGGGCTGTGTGGGCGTGTCTTTTGGGCTTTTGAGGTTCACCACCACCACCGAGACAATCTCCCTGCCGTGAGTCAGGACTGGGCATCAGCTCCTGACAAGAAGCAGGAGTCAGATACTGGTGATCAGGGCCACACACCCCTAATGTAGCCAATCCTAATGAGTTTCTTCTGTTGGGTGTGGCCTATTATGCTAATGAGTTCCTGCTGGGCGTGGCCAACTCAGGAGCCAGCCGGAACTCTGTCCCTGTGTGTTCCTGCCCCAAAATAGCCCTGCTGGTGATGTTGGGAATTTATCTCAATGAGGTCCTCAGCTCCCTCCCCCAGTTCAAAAACCATGTTTTTTTGGGGGGATGATCCTGATTGGACAACGGCACAAGGGGAGGGGCAGGTTTAAGCCCTCCCGCCTCCCAGTCTGGTATGGCTCTGGGTAGCTATTTTTTTATTCCTTCCACTGAGGCAAACATACAGGTACCCATTAGGGAGGCTTCCCGGCCTCGCTGTCTCTTGCCTCCTGGCCAGCTGAAGGCCAGCGGTGCACGGGGGGGGGGGATGTTTAAGAAAGTGGTGTTAACACCAACCGCTATAGGATTTAAGCAAAACTCTATGGGTTCACCCATCCCTGCCACTCTTGCATGTTGCTCTGATGGGGCAAATCTCAGCACCCCAGGGCAGCATCAGATGGGAGCAGTGGCATACAGGAAGGCTTCATTGGCATACTCCATTTCAGGGGTCATTTCGTAGAAAAAGAGATGCAGGAGCTCATTAGCTTAACTCGTTAGCATCACTTATTTGCATAGGCCGCACCCCCTGACATCACCGGAAGTGTGTCAGACTGGTGGCAGCTCTCCAGGGTCTCAGGCAGAGGTCTTTCCCATCACGTCTTACCTGATGCTTTTATCTGGAGATAAGAACATAAGAACATAAGAGAAGCCAATGTTGGATCAGGCCAAGGGCCCATCCAGCCCAACATCCTGTCACCCAGTGGCCAAAAATACCAGGGGGCATCAGGAGGTCCAGCAGTGGGGCCAGAGATGCCAAGGATTGAACCTGGGACCACCTGCATGCCAGACTGATGTTCTGCCAGTGAGCCACAGCCCCTCACTCCATGCTTAGGGAACGATCCAGTGGCACCGCCGCTGTGACAGCAGCCAGCCTCCTCTGCGACGGTGACCCTGACGGCGAAGGACCTGGCAGTTGTCCCGCCAGTGTTCAAAGTGGTGGTGGGAAGCAGAAGGTGGGGGCAGGAGGTCCTGCTGCTCCCACCGGGTGTGGGCGTCTGTCAACCCTGGTTCTGGGGCATGTTGTCAGTCTGCACTGGAGTGTGCCCGTACAAGCTTGTGCAAGATCACAACGTCTCTCTCCCTGGTAATCCGTCTACCTTCTCCCTTCCTTCCCCAGAGCTGAATATTGGCATCACGAAGCGTCTAAAGAATGTCGAAGTCTTGGAAGGAGAGAGCTGTAGCTTTGAATGTGTTCTCTCCCACGAAAGCGTGGAGGACTGCCAGTGGCTGGTCAATGGAACTGAAGCGGGCCAGGACGGACGGATCAGAGCTTTCAACAAAGGGCGGAAGTATACCCTCAACATCAAAAAGGCCCGGCCTTCTGACGCGGGAGACGTGGTTTTCTCGGTCCGCGACCTGAACTCCAAAGCCAGTCTAGTTGTGAAAGGTAGGTGGTGTTGCGAGGTACCTTCAAGAGAAGACATTTTAAATGGAATGCTTGAGACTGCTGACGTGGATAAACTCACTGTAATGTCGAAAGGACAGAAAGAAGCAACTTCTGAAGATACTTGGTCAAGATTCTATAAATGGATTGAAGAAGACAACAGATAAAATACATAGGCACTCAACCTTACAGAATATTATAAAAAACTTTATTTTAAAACATATGCAAAAGACTTACAATAGTAGTAGTAGTAAGATTTATTGTGTAGCCAATGGCCATTACAATTTAAATTTTAACAATATACAAATTAGACAACTTGCAGCAGTTTGGTGTAGTGGTTAAGTGCGCGGACTCTAATCTGGGAGAACCGGGTTTGATTCCCCACTCCTCCACGTGCACCTGGCTGGATGACCTTGGGCAAGTCGTAGTTCTAATAAGAGCTGTTCTTGAAAAAGTGCAGTTTCTGTCAGAGCTCTCTCAGCCCCACCGACCTCCCAGGGTGTCTGTTGTGGGGAGGGGAAGGGAAAGGAGTTTGTAAGCCGCTCTAAGACACCTTTGGGTAGTGAAGGGCGGGGTATAAATCCAATCTCTTCTCTTCTTCTTCGTCTTCACTGGAATTTGAATTAGAATAAGCTCTAAAATCTGCACATTCAGTATTTAAATTATTGTAATTAAAATCTTAAATATAGATACCCATCTCCAGAAACACATACACATTGCCGTTTTACAGTTCAATTTCATTTCATTTTCCTATGTTCTTGGCCCTGATTTTACTAGCCGCTAAGGCGAAGAGTGCTACCCTATAGGAAACTGTAGGGTCTGCGTCTGACCTCAGAAATACTAATTTATCGGTGTCAGAAATTTTTTGCAATTGATCTGTTATTGCAGTCAAGAGCTTACATCTCGGCTCCCAGTACAATGGGCAGACCATGACATAATGAAAAAGATCCTCCACAGCAGTTTTACAGAAACAAATATGTTGTTCCGGGGGTTATTTTAAGTATCGTCCCAGCAAAAGACGTACATAAAAATACAAGGTGGAACATAGCAAATAATTGATTAGATATGGTATGAAGTATTTAAACAAGTAACTCCATGATGTCATGGAATCCCCCCCCCCCGTATATGTATGTATGTGTGTTTGTGTTGTGTTTGTCTTTAAAATAAAAAAGCATACCTTAAAAACAAACAAAATGGTAGGTGGTGTTGCATTCGCATGTTATGGCATAACATGTGCTCAGCGCATCCAATTGGATCTATTAACGTGTAAATGTTGCTTGGATGAGTGCCTTTTTGCAGCAGTTTTTGCAGCAATTCTGTAGCCGATAGGGCACTAAACGTGGAGGATGATCCTTCTCCCCCCCTTCTTTTCCCCTAGAAAAGCCGGCTGAATTTACAAAGCAGTTGGAGGACAAGACCGCATCTGTGGGTCAGGAGGTCAGCCTGAGCTGTGAAACATCCAAGTGGGACGGCAACATCAAGTGGTGCAAGGACGGAAAAGAGATCCGGAGGAGCCAAAAGTTCGACTTGCGCCAGGAGGGAACTAGGGCCATATTGATCATCCATGACGCTTCGGTCAAGGATAGTGGAGTGTACACGTGTGAGACGGAGATTTCCAAAACCAAAGCCACCCTGATGGTGGAAGGTCAGTGGCTGCATCCCATGAAGAAGAGCCCTGCTTCACACAAGGGGTAGTTGACTTGTGGAACTCATGGCCACCAGATATGGTCATAGCTATTAGCAAGGGTCATTTAGTAGAAAAAGAGGTGCAGAAGCTCATTAGCATAACTCATTAGCATAACTTATTTGCATATGCCACACCCCCTGACATCACTGGAAATGTGTCAGAAGGCAACACCCACCGCTCAGGCCCCACTGGACTGTTTTGGATTGCTAGCTATTGGGGGGGGGGGACATGCAGATCTGTCCTTGCAGAGGAGGGAGAGCTTGTACCTGAATAAAACTTGGTCTTAAATGTGCCACTGGACTGTTTTGGACCGGGGGGCCGGGGGGGGGGCTCTGCAACTTACCTGGCTGCTTCTTGCTCTGACTGAGGGCTGCTGGGAGCAGGGGGCGTGGCTTGTTGCATGTGCTCGCCCCCTGGGCTCTTTACTGCCGGAGCTCCGCTCCTGTGCGCTCCTGCAGGAAATGTCCCCTGGCTATTGGCTTAGAATGATAGAATCATAGAGTTGGAAGCAGTGCTCCCTCTAAGCTGAGTTAGCTCAGGAAGGAAAGCTCCAGTGCAAACTAATTTACGCTCGCTTACAACTTCAATGCCAGCAGCTCTCAAAGTAGAATTTTTGCTCACAAGCCTCCATAGCTTAGAGGGAGCGTTGGTTGGAAGGGACCTCCAGGGTCATCTAGTCCAACCCCCTGCGCAATGCAGGAACTTCGCAAATACCTCTCCCCCATACCACCAGTGACTGCTGTTTCATGCTCAGGAGATGACAAAAAGCCTCCAGGATCCCCAGCGAAACTGGCCTGGAGAAAAATGGCTTTGTGACCCCAAAGTGGCGATCAGCATTTCCCTGGGCGTGTAAGAAAGGGCCACGAGAACTAACCCTCCCTGCCCTCCCTTCTCATGACCTGCCTAAGTTCACAGGATCCGCATTGCTGTCAGATGGCCTCTGTCTGAAAACCTCCTGAGAAGGAGAGCCCGCCACCTCCCGAGGAAGCCTGTTCCACTGAGGAACCGCTTTGACAGTCAGGAAGCTCTTTCTAATGTTTAGCCAAAAACTCTTCTGATTTAATTTCAACCCGTCGGTTCGGGTCCGACCTTCTGAAGCCACAGAAAGCAACTCCGTCCTGCTTAGATGGCTTTAAAAGCAGGTGGGGCGGACAAATGTATGGAGGCTAGGGCTCCTGCTGGCTATTATCCACAACAGCTGAATGGAATCTCCAGGTCTAGAGGCAAAGTATTTCTGATTCGTCAGATGTTGGGGAACAGACAGCTGGGGAGGGCTGGTCACTTTGGGCCAGCATGTAGAGGAAGAAGAAGAAGAGATTGGATTTATACCCCGCCCTTCACTTGGAGTCTCAGAGCGGCTTACAAACTCCTTTTCCCTTCCCCTCCCCACAACAGACACCCTGTGAGGTGGGTGGGGCTGAAAGAGCTCTGACAGAAACTGCTCTTTTTCAAGGACAGCTGTGCCAGAGCTTGTGACTGACCCAAGGTCACACCAGCAGGTGCAAGTGGAGGAGTGGGGAATCAAACCTGGTTCTCCCAGATTAGAGTTCACACACTTAACCACTACACCAAACTGGCTCTCAGGCTTCCCTGTGACACTGGACTGACCACAGTTGGAAACAGGATGCTGGGTTAGATGAATCAGCGATCTAGGATAGCTCTGCATTTGTGGCTTTAGCGCAGGTACAGGGACGTCCTTCCCAGTTAGGAAGAATATGCCTTTTATTTACTTATTTATTTACTTACTCAGATTTGTAACCCGCCCTCCCCGCCAAGGCAGGCTCAGGGCGGCTAACAACATAAAAACACAGTACAGTAAACACATACTGATTGAGGTTTATAAGATTATGCATGGGAAAGAGCAGGTAGGGAAA